>NW_027182884.1:400000-452500 GCF_041146395.1 Eulemur rufifrons
GGCTATCGTTAGGTTTAAGAGATAGGGTTAGGTTTAATGCTTAGGATTAGGGTTAGGGTTTGGGGTTAAAGTAAGTGTTAGGGGTTAGGTTTAAGGATCCAAGGTTAGGGTTATTTTTAGCTGTAGTGTTAGGGTTAGGGATAAGGGATCCCATTAGCATTAAGGGTCTTCCTTACTGTAGGATTAAGGGTTAGGCTTAGATTTAAAGTTTAAGGTTAGGGTCAGTGTTGAGATTTAGAGTGAGGGTTAACAGTAAGGGTAAAGGTTAAGCGTTAGGGTTAGGGATTAGTGATTAGGCTTTTTGGTTAGTGTTAGGGTTAGCGGTTAGGAGTTAGTGTTTTATGAAGGGGTATGGTTAGAATTAGGATTGGGGTTAGATTTAGTGTGAGGTTTAGGTGTTAGGTTTAGGGGTTAGTTTTAGGGTAAAAGGATAGGATAAGGGTTACGGGTTGGGCTTAGGTTTAGGGTTAAAGTTTACTGCTAGGGTTAGGGATAGGGTTCAGGGTTAGCTTTAGGGGTTCTGGTTAGGGTTAGGTGTTAGGTTATTGTCAGGGTTAGGTCTAGTCGTGAGGGTAAGGTTTAGGGTCAGCTTTAAGAGCTAGGGTTAGGTTTAATGGTTAGGATTATGATTAGGGTTAAGGGTTAGGGTAAGGCTTAGGGGTTAGGGTGAAGGGTTAGGGTCAAGGGTTAGGGTTTTTGTTAGGCATAGCGTTGGGGTTAGAAGTAAGGGTTACTGTCAGTGTTAGGGTTGTAGATAGGGTTACGGTTAGGGTTAGCGGTTTAGACTTAGGGTTAGGGATTAGGTGTCACAGTGATGACTAGGAGATAGGGTTAGAATTATGGGATAGGGGTTGTTCTCAGGAAATGGGTTATGCATTAACGTTAGGATAAGAGGTTAAAGTTAGGCGCACGGTGAGGTTTACGTGTTAAGGGGAGAAATAGGAACAGGGTTGGGTGTTATGTTCAGGGTTAGGGTTATCTGTTAAAGGTATTGTTTATGCTTAGCGCACGGGCCCTGTCGGCATTATGCGGGCGGGGGGAGTTTAGGGGGCAGGGATTGTACCCGGGAACCCACTCTGTCATACTCTGGGTATGGGCCCGTGGGTTTCATGCAGGACACAGTGGTAGAGCCTCCTTTCACGCATGGCATGGGAGGATTGCAGGCTTTCTAAACTCTAAGAAAGCAAGAAGTCTGAGAATGAGATTTAGGGTTGGATTATGGTTAGGGTTAAGGATGAAGTTTACTTTTAGGGTGAGGGCTTAGGGTTAGGGATTAGGGTTAGGGTTAAAGGTTACTCTTAGGTTTAACGGTTACACTTTGGTTTAGGGTTGAGGTTTACGGTTAGGGTTAAGATGAGGGGTTAGGGTTTGGTACAGGGTTAGGGTTAAGTGTTAGGTTTAGGGTTGAAGGTTAGGATTAGGGTTAGGATTAAAGGTTAGCGTGAGAGTTAACGCTTAGTGTTAAGGTTAAGAGTTAGTATTTAGGGTTAGGGTTAGGGTTAGGGTTAGTTTTAGGGTTAGAGTTATGTGCTATGGTTTGTGTTAGAGGTTAGGGTTAGGTTTACTGGTCACGGTGAGGGTTACGTTTAGGGGTTAGCATTAGGGTTAGGGTTAAGGGATAGGATTAGGTTTAAGTGTTGGCCTTAGGGTTAGGGTTTAGTGTTAGGGTTAACATTAAGGATTAGGGTTAGGGTCAGGGTTAAATGCTTGGGTGCGGGTAATGGTTAGGGTCAGGGTTAAGGTTCACGGATAGGGTTAGTGTTAAGGGTTATGGGTAGGTTTAGGGTTCAGGGTTAGAGTTAGCATTAGGACTTAAGTTTAGGATTAGGTGGTAGGTTAGATTTAGGGTTAGATCTAGGCGTTCGGGTAAGGGCTAGCGTTAGGGTTAAGAGATAGGGTTAGGTTTAATGCTTAGGATTAGGGTTAGGGTTTGGGGTTAAAGTAAGTGTTAGGGGTTAGGTTTAAGGATCCAAGGTTAGGGATATTTTTAGCTGTAGTGTTAGGGTTAGGGATAAGGGATCCCATTAGCATTAAGGGTCTTCCTTACTGTAGGGTTAAGGGTTAGGCTTAGAGTTAAAGGTTAAGGTTAGTGTCAGTGTTAAGATTTAGGGTGAGGGTTAACGGTTAGGGTAAAGGTTAAGCGTTAGGGTTAGGGATTAGTGATTAGGGTTTTTGGTTAGTGTTAGGGTTAGCGGTTAGGAGTTAGTGTTTTATGAAGTGGCATGTTTAGAATTAGGATTGGGGTTAGAGTTAGGGTGTGGTTTAGGTGTTAGGTTTAGGGGTTAGTTTTAGGGTAAAAGGATAGGATTAGGGTTACGGGTTGGGCTTAGGTTTAGGGTTAAAGCTTACTGCTGGGGTTAGGAATAGGATTCAGGGTTAGCTTTAGGGGTTCTGGTTAGGGTTAGGTGTTAGGTTAGTGTCAGGGTTAGGTCTAGTCGTGAGGGTAAGGTTTAGGGTTAGCTTTAAGAGCTAGGGTTAGGTTTAATGGTTAGGATTAGGATTACGGTTAAAGGTTAGGGTAATGCTTAGGGGTTAGGGTGAAGGGTGAAGGGTTAGGGCTTTTGTTAGGCATAGCGTTGGGGTTAGAACTAAGGGTTCCTGTCAGTGTTAGGGTTGTAGGCAGCGTTACGGTTAGGCTTAGCGGTGGAGAATTAGGGTTAGGGATTAGGTGTTACAGTTATGACTAGGAGATAGGGTTAGAATTATGGGATAGGGGATGTTCTCAGGGAATGGGTTATGCATTAACGTTACGTTAAGAGGTTAAAGTTAGGCTCACGGTGAGGTTTACGTGTTAAGGGGAGAAATAGGAACAGGGTTAGGTGCCATGTTCAGGGTTAGGGTTATCTGTTAAAGGTATCATTTATGCTTAGCGCATGGGCCCTGTCGGCATTAAGCTGGGGGGAGGTTAGGGGGCTGGGATTGTCACCGGGAACCTACTGTATCGGACTCTGGGTATGGGCCCGTGGGTTTCATGCAGGACACAGTGGTAGAGCCTCCTTTCACACATGGCACGGGAGGATTGCAGGCTTTCTAAACTCTAAGAAAGCAAGAAGTCTGAGAATTAGATTTAGGGTTAGGATTATGGTTAGGGTTCAGGATGAAGTGTAGTGTTATGGTGAGGGGATAGGGTTACAGATTAGGGTTACGGTTTAAGGTTACTGTTAGGTTTAACGGTTACAGTTCGTTTTGGGGTTGAGGTTTGCGGATAGGGTTAAGATGAGGGGTTAGGTTTTGGTACAGGGTTAGGGTTGTGTTAGGTTTAGGTTTGAAGATTAGGATTAGAGTTAGGATTAAAGGTTAGCATGAGAGTTAACGGTTAAGATTAAGGTTAAGGGTTAGGGTTAGGGTTTAGGTTTAGGGTTAAGGGTTAGGGTTAGTTTTAGGGTTAGAGTTATGTGTTAGGGTTTGTGTTAGAGGTTAGGGTTAGGTTTACTGTTCACGGTTAGGGTTACGTTTAGGGGTTAGCATTAGGGTTAGGGATTAGGTTTAGGGTAAGGGTTTAGAGTTAGTGTTGGGCTTTAGGCTCGGGGCTTAGGTTCAGGGTCAGAGGTTAGGGTTGGTGGTAGGGCTTAGATTTAGCGGTCAGTTTAAGGGCACAGGACCTGGTTAATCTACGGTGAGAGGGGTGTGGTCGGAGTCACCACAAAAGCACAACATCATTCCCTGGGCCTTGGGACAAAACCTACATGCAGGACTCAGGCAGAGCCTCATCTCACACATGGCATGGCTGTATTGTAGGCTTGCTTCACTCTGGGAATGGAAGTAGTGTGAGAATTAGGGTTAGGTTTGGGGTTAGGGGTTTCGAGTTAGGGGTTAGGTTTCGAGTCAGGGTCAGGTGCTAGGGATTAGTGGTTAGGTTTAGAGTTAGTGTTAGGGGTTAGGTGTTAAGTCTGGGTTGGGGGCCAGGGTTAGGTTTAGGGTTGTGGTTAGCGTTAGGGTTAGGGGTTAGGGTTAAGGGATAGGGTTAGGGTTAAGGGTTAGGCTTAGGGTTAGGGTTCAGGGTTAGGGTTAAGGTTTAGGGTTAGAGTCAGGGTTAAGGGTTAGGGTGAGGCTTAACAGTTAGAGTTAGGATTAGGGGGTTAGGAATAGGGTTAGGGTTAAGGGTTAGGTTTATGGTTCAGGTTTAAGGTTAGGATTAGGGGTTAGGGTTAGTGTTAACTGTAGGTCAGTGTTGGGGTTAGATCTCTAGGCATTAGCGTATAGGTTAGGGTTAGGGTTAAGTAGGGTTATGTTTAATGGTTAGGATTGGGATTAGCGTTAAGGGTTAGGGTTAAGCTTTAGGGGTTATGACTAAGGATCAATGGTTAGGGTTATTTTTAGGCGTAGGGTTAGGGTAAGGGTTTTAGGGTTAGTGTTAGTGTTGTTGGTAGGGTTAAGGTTAGGGTTGGCGTTTCAGAATTAGGGATTAGGTGTTATGGTTATGGCTAGGAGTTAGGGTTAGAATTACGGTATAGGGCTTGTTCTCAGGGTGTCATGCATTATCGTTAAGATAAGGGGTTAAGTTAGGGTTAGGGTGAGGTTTACGTGTTAAGGTGAGCAGTAGGATCAGGGTTAGGTGTTATGTTCTGGGTTAGGGTTATGGGTGTGGGGTAGGGTTTATGCTTAGGGCACGGGCCCTGTATGCACTAGGAGGCGAAGTTAGGGGTCTGTGATGGTCGCTGGGAGCCCACTCTATCGTACGCAGTGTATGGGCCTCTGGGTTTCATGCAGGACACTGTGGCAGAGCGGGCTTTCATGCATGGCTTAGTAGGATTGTAGGCTTTCAAAACTCTGAGAAAGCAAGTCTGAGAATTAGATTTAGGGTTAGGATTACGGTACGGTTTAGGGATGAAGATTAGCGATAGGGTGAGGGCTTAGGGTTAGGGGTTAGGGTTAGGGTTAGGGTTGTTGGTAGGGTGAAGGTTAGGGTTGGCATTTTAGAATTAGGGATGAGGTGTTACGGTTATGGCTAGGGGTTAGGATTAGAATTATGGGATAGGGCTTCTTCTCAGGGTGTTATGCATTAAGGTTAAGATAAGGGGATAAGTTAGGGTTACGGGGAGGTTTATGTTTTAAGGTGAGCAATAGGATCAGGGTCAGGTGCTATGTTCAGGGTGAGAGTTACCTGTTAGGGGTAGTGTTTATACTTAGCGTACAGGCCCTGTCTGCACTGGGCGGGGGGCTGGGGTTAGGGGGATGGGATTGTCCCCGGGAACCCACTCTATCATACGCTAGGTATGGGCTCCTGGTTTCATGCAAGAGAGAGCTGCAGAGCCCCCTTTTACTCATGGCATGGGAGGATTTTAGGCTTTCTAAACTCTAAGAAAGCAAGAAGTCCGAGAATTAGATTTAGGGGTAGGATTATGATAATGTTTAGGGTTAGGGTTAGTGTTAAGGTGGGGTCTTAGGGTTAGGGGTTAGGGTTAGAGGTTAGTGTTAGGTGTAACAGTTACAGTTAGGTTTATGGTTAAGTTTCAGGGTTAGGGTTAAGGTTTGGGTTTAGCGTTTGGCACAGGGTTAGGCTTCAGTGTTAGCTTTATGGTTAAAGATTAGGATTAGGGTTAGTGTGAGGGTTAATGGTAAGGGTCAAGATTAAGGGTTAGGGTTGGGGTTAGGGTTAGGTTTAGGGTTAGGGCTTAGGGTTAGGGGATAGGATTAGGGTTAAGTGTTGGGCTTATGGTTAGGGTTAAAGTTTAGTGTTAGGGTTAATGTTTAGTGTTATGGTCCAGTTTAAGTGTTAGGGTGAGGGTTAACAGTTAGGATTAGGCTTAGGGGTTAGGGATATAGTGAAGGTTCAGTGTTAGGGTTAGGTTTAGGGTTCAGGTTAGGGTTAGCTTTAGGGGTTATGGTTAGGGTTAGGTGTTAGGTTAGTGTCAGGGTTAGGTCTAGTCGTGAGGGTAAGGTTTAGGGTTAGCTTTAAGAGCTAGGGTTAGGTTTAATGGTTAGGATTAGGATTACGGTTAAAGGTTAGGGTAATGCTCAGGGGTTAGGGTGAAGGGTGAAGGGTTAGGGCTTTTGTTAGGCATAGCGTTGGGGTTAGAACTAAGGGTTCCTGTCAGTGTTAGGGTTGTAGGCAGCGTTACGGTTAGGCTTAGCGGTGGAGAATTAGGGTTAGGGATTAGGTGTTACAGTTATGACTAGGAGATAGGGTTAGAATTATGGGATAGGGGATGTTCTCAGGGAATGGGTTATGCATTAACGTTACGTTAAGAGGTTAAAGTTAGGCTCACGGTGAGGTTTACGTGTTAAGGGGAGAAATAGGAACAGGGTTAGGTGCCATGTTCAGGGTTAGGGTTATCTGTTAAAGGTATCATTTATGCTTAGCGCACGGGCCCTGTCGGCATTAGGCTGGGGGGAGGTTAGAGGGCTGGGATTGTCACCGGGAACCCACTGTATCGGACTCTGGGTATGCGCCCGTGGATTTCATGCAGGACACAGTGGTAGAGCCTCCTTTCACACATGGCACGGGAGGATTGCAGGCTTTCTAAACTCTAAGAAAGCAAGAAGTCTGAGAATTAGATTTAGGGTTAGGATTATGGTTAGGGTTCAGGATGAAGTGTAGTGTTATGGTGAGGGGTTAGGGTTACAGATTAGGGTTACGGTTTAAGGTTACTGTTAGGTTTAACGGTTATAGTTCGTTTTGGGGTTGAGGTTTGCGGATAGGGTTAAGATGAGGGGTCAGGGTTTGGTACAGGGTTAGGGTTGTGTTCGGTTTAGGGTTGAAGATTAGGATTAGAGTTAGGATTAAAGGTTAGCATGAGAGTTAACGGTTAAGATTAAGGTTAAGGGTTAGGGTTAGGTTTTAGGTTTAGGGTTAAGGGTTAGGGTTAGTTTTAGGGTTAGAGTTTTGTGTTAGGGTTTGTGTTAGAGGTTAGGGTTAGGTTTACTGTTCACGGTTAGGGTTACGTTTAGGGGTTAGCATTAGGGTTAGGGATTAGGTTTAGGGTAAGGGTTTAGAGTTAGTGTTGGGCTTTAGGCTCGGGGCTTAGGTTCAGGGTCAGGGGTTAGGGTTGGTGGTAGGGCTTAGATTTAGCGGTCAGTTTAAGGGCACAGGACCTGGTTAATCTACGGTGAGAGGGGTGCGGTCGGAGTCACCACGAAAGCACAACATCATTCCCTGGGCCCTGGGACAAGACCTACATGCAGGACTCAGGCGGAGCCTCATCTCACACATGGCATTGCTGTATTGTAGGCTTGCTTCACTCGGGAATGGAAGTAGTGTGAGAATTAAGGTTAGGGTTGGGGTTAGGGGTTTCAAGTTAGGGGTTAGGTTTCGAGTCATGGTTAGGTGCTAGTGGTTAGGGGTAGAGTTAGTGTTACGGGTTCGGTGTTAATTCTGGGTTAGGGGGCCAGGGGTAGGTTTAGGGTTGGGGTTAGTGTTATCGTTAGCGGTTAGGGTTAATGGATAGGGTTAGGGTTAAGGGTAGGCTTAGGGTTAGGGTTCAGGGTTAGGGTTAAGGTTTAGGGTTAGGGTCAGGGTTAAGGGTTAGGGTTAGGGTTAGGGTGTTATGGTTAAGGATTAGGTTTATTGTTCAGGTTTAAGGTTAGCATTATGGGTTTGTGTTACTTCTAACTGTAGGTCAGTGTTGGGGTTAGAACTCTAGGCATTAAGGTAAAGGTTAGAGTTAGGGTTAAGAGTTGGGGTTATGTTTAATGGTTAGGATTGGGATTAGGGTTAAGGGTTAGGGTTAAGGTTAGGGGTTATGACTAAGGATCAACGGTTACGGTTATTTTTAGGCGTAGGGTTAGGGTAAGGGGTTAGGGTTAGTGTTAGTGTTGTTGGTAGGGTTAAGGTTAGGGTTGGTGTTTCAGAATTAGAGATTAGGTGTTATGTTTATGGCTAGGAGTTAGGGTTAGAATTACAGTATAGGGCTTGTTCTCAGGGTGTCATGCATTAACGTTACGATATGGGGTTAAAATTAGGGTTACGGTGAGGTTTACGTGTTAAGGTGAGCAGTAGGATCAGGGTTGGGTGTTATGTTCTGGGTTAGGGTTATGGGTGAGGGGTAGTGTTTATGCTTAGGGCATGGGCCCTGTATGCCCTAGGAATCGAAGTTAGGGTTCTGTGATGGTCGCTGGGAACCCACTCTATCGTACGCTGTGTATGGGCCTCTGGGTTTCTTGCAGGACACTGTGGCAGAGCGGGCTTTCATGCATGGCTTAGTAGGATTTTAGGCTTTCAAAACTCTGAGAAAGCAAGAAGTCTGAGAATTAGATTTCGGGTTAGGATTACGGTACGGTTTAGGGATGAAGATTAGTGATAGGGTGAGGGCTTAGGGTTAGAGGTTAGGGTTAGGGTTAGGGTTGTTTTTAGGGTGAAGTTTAGGGTTGGCATTTTAGAATTAGGGATGAGGTCTTATGGTTTTGGCTGGGGATTAGGATTAGAATTATGGGATGGGGCTTCTTTTCAGGGTGTTATGCATTAAGGTTAAGATAAGGGGATAAGTTAGGGTTACGGGGAGGTTTATGTTTTAAGGTGAGCAATAGGATCAGGGTCAGGTGTTATATTCAGGGTGAGGGTTATCTGTTAGGGGTAGTGTTTATACTTAGCGTACAGGCCCTGTCTGCTCTTGGCGGGGGGCTGGGGTTAGGGGGATGGGATTGTCCCCGGGAACCCACTCTATCGTACGCTGGATATGGGCTCCTGGGTTTCATGCAGGACACAGTGGTAGAGCCCCCTTTTACTCATGGCATGGGAGGATTTTAGGCTTTCTAAACTCTGAGAAAGCAAGAAGTCTGACAATTAGATTTAGGGGTAGGATTATGGTAATGTTTAGCGAGGAAGATTAGTGTTAGGGTGGGCTCTTAGGGTTAGGGGTTAGGGTTTAAGGTTTGTGTTATTTTTAACAGTTACAGTTACGTTTATGGTTAAGTTTCAGGGTTAGGGTTAAGGTTTGGTTTTATCGTTTGGCACAGGGTTAGGCTTCAGTGTTAGCTTTATGGTTAAAGATTAGGATTAGGGTTAGGGTTAAGGGTTAGTGTGAGGGTTAATGGTAAGTTTCAAGATTAAGGGTTAGGGTTGGGCTTAGGGTTAGGCATAAGGCTTCGTGTAACATTTAGGTTTAGAGTTAAGTGTTATGGTTATGGCTAGAGGTTAGGGTTAGGTTTAGAGTTCATGGTTAGGGTTACATTTAGGGGTTCGGGTTACAGGTTAAGTTTAGGGCGAGTGTTTAGTGTTATTGTTGGGCGTTAGGATAAGGGCCGAGGTTTAGGGTTAGGATTTAGGTTTAGTGTTAGGGCTTAGATTTAGTGGTTAGTTTAAGGGCACATGCTCTGTTTAATCTATGGTGGGAAGGGTGCAGACTGGGTCGCCTCAACACCACACCATCGTACTTGGGCCTTGGGCCCAGACCTACATGCAGGACTCAGGCAGAGCCTCTTCTCACTCGTGGCATGGCTCTATTGTAGGCTTGGTCAACTCTGAGAACGAAGGAAGTGTGAGAATTAGGGTTATGGTTAGGGTTATGTGTTTGGGGTTAGAGGTTTGGGTTTGAGTGAAGTTTAGTGGTTAGGAATTAGAAGTTAGGATTAGTGTGTCAGGGGTTAGGTGTTAGGTTTTTGTAAGGGGCTAGCGTTAGATTTAGGTTTAGGGTTAATGTTCAGGTGGGTTAGGGGTCAGCGTTAGGGTTAGGCTTTCAAGATAGGATTAAGGTAAAGGGTGAAGGCTTAAGATTAGCAGTAAGGGTTAAGGTTAGGGTTAAGGGTTAGGGTTTCGGTCCAAGTTAAGGGTGAGAGTGAGGGTTAACAGTTGCGATTAGGGTAATGGTTTAGGGATAGTAATAGGTTTAAGGGATAGGGTTAGGGTTAGGTTTAGGGTTCGGGGTTAGGGTTAGCATTAGCGGTTAGGGTTAGGGTTAGGGGTTAGGGTTACAGTTAGGGTTAGGTCTAGGCATTATGGTAATGGTTCGTGTTAGGGTTAAGAATTAGGGTTAGGTTTAATTGTTAGGATTATGATCAGGGTAATGGTTAGGGTTAGGGTTAGCGGTTAGAGTTAGGGTTAGTGTTAGGGTTGTTTGTAGGGTGAAGGTAATGTTTAGCAGTTTAGAATTAAGGTTAGGGATTAAGTGTTACGGTTATGCTAGGAGTTAGGCTTAGAATTAAGGGATAGGGTTTGTTCTTAGGGTAAGTGTTATGCAATAACATTAGGATAGGGGTTAAAGTTAGGGTTACAGTGAGGTTTACGTGTTAAGGTGAACAATAACATCAGGGTTAGGTGTTATGTTCAGGGTTAGGGTTATGGGTGAGGTGCAGGGTTTTTGCTTAGGGCATGGGCCCTGTCAGCACTAGCAGGGGGAGTTAGGGGGCTGTGATTGTCCCCGGGAACCCACTCTATTGTGCACAGAGTATGGGCTCCTGGGTTTCATGCAGGACACTGTGGCAGAGCCAGCTTTCACGCATGGCTTTGGAGAATTGTAGGCTTTTAAAACTCTGAGATAGCAAGAAGTCTGAGAATTAGATTTAGGGTTAGGATTATGGTTAGGGTTAGGGATGAAGATTAGTCAGGGAGAGGGCTTAGGGTTAGGGCTTAAGCTTCGAGTGAGGATTAGGGGTTAGGGAGTAGGTGTTGGGTTTAGTGATAGGGTTAGGGCTTAGGGGTTAGGGTTGGGTTAGGGGCTAGGGTTAGATTTAGAGTGGGGTTAGGGTTAGCGTTATGGGTTAGAGTTAGGGTTAAGGGATAGGATAAGGGTTAAGCGTTAAGGCTTAGGGTTAGCGTTAAGTGTTAGGTTTAGTTTTAAGGGTTAGGGTTACAGTTCGAGTTAAGGGTTAGTGTGGGGTTAACGGTTAGGGCTAGGGTTATGGGTTAAGGATAGAGTTAGGTTTAAGGCTTAGGATTAGGGTTCAGTGTTAGGGTTAGCATTAGGGATTAGGGTTAGGGTTAGGGGTTACGTTTACTCTTAGGGTTAGGTCTAGGCATTAGGGTACGTGTTAGTGTTAGGCTTAAGAGTTAGGGTTAGGTTTAATTGTTAGGATTAGGATCAGGGTTAAGGGTTAGGGTTAAGTGTCAAGTGTTACGGTTATTTTTAGGTGTACGGTTAGGGTTAGCGGTTAGGGTTAGGGTTAGTTTGTAGGGATAAGGTAATGTTTAGCAGTTTTGAATTAGCCTTAGGGATTAGGTGTTACAATTGTGGCTAGGAGTTAGGGTTAGAATTAAGGGATAGGGGTTGTTCTTAGGGTAAGTCTTATGCATTAACGTTAGGATAACAGGTTCAAGTTAGAGTTATGGTGAGGTTGATGTGTTAAGGTGAGCAATAGTATCAGGGTGAGCTGTGATGTTCAGGGTTAGGGTTATGGGTGAGGGGTAGTGTTTATGCTTATATCACGAGCCCTCTCTGCTCTAGGAGGGGGCTTAGAGGGCTGGGATAGATGCCGGAAGCCACTCTATCATACACTGGGTATGGGCCCCTTGGTTTCATGCCGGACACAGTGGCCAAGCCTCCTTCTACACATGGCATGGGAGGATTGTAGGCTTTGTAAACTCTGAGAAAGCAAGAAGTCTGAGAATTAAATTTAGGGCTAGGATTAGGGTTAGGGTTAGCAATATAGGTTACTGTTATGGTGAGGGCTTAGGGTTAGGGGTTTCAGTTAGGGTCAGGGTTAAAGGTTAGTGTTAGGTTTAACAGTTACAGTTAGGTTTAGGGTTAAGCTTTAAGGTTTAAGCTTAGGGTTAAGATTAGGGGTTAGGTTTTGGTACAGGGTAAGGGTTAAGTGCTAGGTTTAGGCTCAAAGATTAGGATTAGGGTTAGGGTTAAGGTTTAGTGTGAGGGTTAACGGTTAGGGTTAAGGTTAAGTGTTAGGTTTATGGGTTAGGGTTAGGGTTAAGTGTTCATGTTAGGTTTAGGGTTAGAGTTAAGTGTTATGGTTAGGGTTAGGGGTTTGGGTTAGGTTTAGGGTTCATGGTTAAGGTTACATTTAGGGGTTAGGTTTAGGGTAAGCGTTTAGTGTTAGTGTTGGGCATTAGGGTCAGGGCTTAGGTAGGGTTAGGGGTTAGGGTCAGTGTTTGGGCTTTGATTTGGCGGTTAGTTTAAGGGTACAGGACCTGTGTAATCTATGGTGAGAAGGGTGCAGAATGTTTCCATGCGACACTACACCATCGGATCCTGGGCCTTTGGCCCAGACCTACTTGCAGGACTCATGCGGAAACTCTACTCACGCATTGCATGGTTGTATTTTAGGCTTGGTTAACTCTGAGAATGGAAGTAGTGTGAGAAATAGGGTTATGGTTAGGGTTAAGGGTTTGGTGTTAGGGGTTAGGGTTCAAGTGAGGTTTAAGGGTTAGGGACTAGGATTTAGGGTTAGTGTTAGGGTTAGGGGTTAGTTTTGCGTTAGGGGCTAGGGTTAGATTTATGGTTGGGGTTAGTGTTAGGGTTAGGATTAGGCATCAGGGTTAGTGTTAGGGTTAAAGGATAGGATTGGCGTTAAGTGTTTAGGCTTAGGGTTTGTGTTAAGTGTTAGGGTTGGGGTTTAGGCTTAGGGTTACGGTTTGAGTTAAGCTCTAGGGTGAGGGTTAAAGATTAGGCTTAGGATTATTGGTTAGGGATAGAGTTATGTTTAAGGGTTAGGGATAGGGTTAGGTTTAGGGTTCAGTGTTAGGGTTAGCATTAGGGGTTAGGGTTAGGGTTAGGGGTTAGGCGTAGTGATGTATTAAGGGCTATGGTTAGAATTAGGATTGGGGTTAGTGTTAGGTTTAGGGTTAGGGGTTAGGTTTAGGGTTAAGGGATAGGATTATGGTTAAGGGTTGGGCGTAGCTTTAGGGTTAAGATTTAGTGTTAGGGTCCGGTTTAAGGGTTAGGGTGAGGGTTAACGGTTAGGGTTAGGGTTGGGGTTAGGGGTTAGGGATATAGTTAGTATTAAGTGTTAGAGTTAGGTTTAGGGTTCAGGGTTAGGGTTAGCTTTAGGGGTTATGATTAGGGTTAGGTGTTAGTTTAGTGTTAGTGTTAGGTCTAGGCGTCAGGGTAAGGTTTAGGGTTAGGGTTAAGAGCTAAGGTTGGGTTAGGGTTAGGGTTAGGGTTAGGAGTTAGGGTAAAGGGTCAAGGGTTAGCATTATTTTTAGCCATAGCTTTGGCGTTAGGAGTAAGGGTTAGGTTCAGTGTTAGGGTAACAGTAGGTTACCGTAACAGTAACTACGTAGGGTAACAGTTAGTGTTAGTGGTTTAGAATTAGGGTTAGGGATTAGTTGTCACAGTTATGACTAGGAGATAGGGTTAGAATTATGGGATAGGGGTTAATCTCAGGGTAAGTGTTATGCATTAACGTTAGGATAAGAGGTTAAAGTTCAGGTTACAGTGAGGTTTACATTCTAAGGTGAGCAATAGAATCAGGGTTAAATGTTATTTTCAGGGTTAGAGTTTTGGGTGAGGTGTAGAGTTTATGCTTAGGGCACGGGCCTTGTCTGCATTAGGCGGGGGGGGGGGTTAGGGGGCTGGGATTGTCACCAGGAACCCACTCTATCGTACTCTGGTTATGGGCCCCAGCGGTTCATTCAGGACACAGTGGAAGAGCCTCCTTTCACGCATGGCATGGGAGGATTGTAGGCTTTCTAAACTCTAAGAAAGCAAGAAGACTGAGAATTAGATTTAGGGTTAGGGTTAGGGTTCGGGTTAAGGATCAAGGTTAGTATTAGGGTGAAGGCTTAGAGTTAGGGGTTACGGGTAGTGTTACAGGTTACTCTTAGTTTTAACCGTTACAGTTAGGTTCAGGGTTAAGGTTTATGGTTAGGTTTAAGGTTAGGGTTTAGGGTTTGGTACAGGATTAGGGTTAAATATTAGGTTTAGGGTTAAAGATTACGATTAAGGTTAGGTTTAAAGGTTAGTGTGAGGGTTAACAGTCAAGGTTAAAGTTAAGAGTTAGGGTTAGGGTTAGTGTTAGGATTAAGGGTTCATGTTAGGTTTAGGGTTAGAGTTAAGTGCTATGGTTAGCGCTCGAGGTTAGGGTTAGGTTTAGGGTTCACAGTTAGGGTTACGTTTAGAGGTTAGCATTAGGGTTAGGGATTAGCTTTAGGGTAAGAGTTTAGAGTTAGTGTTGGGCTTTAGGCTCAGGGCTTAGGTTTAGGGTCAGAGGTTAGGGTTGATGTTAGGGCTTAGATTTAGTGGTTAGTTTAAGGGCACAGGACCTGTTTATTCTACAGTGAGAGGGGTTAGGGTTAGGGTTAGGGTTGTCGTAGGGGTTAAGGTTAGATTTAACCTTGGGGTTAGTGTTAGGGTTAGGAATAGGGGGTTAGTGTTAGGGTTAGGGGTTAAAAACACCTACAGCCAACCCTAACCCGATTTCTGACACTTCTTCCATTCTCAGAGTTAACCAAGCCTACAATACAGCCATGTCATGCGTGAGAAGAGGCTCCACCTGAGTCCTGTATGTAGGTCTTGGCCCAAGGCCCAGCGTACGGTGGTGTTGTGTCGCAGCGACCCTGTGCACCACTCTCACCATAGATTAAACAGGTCCTGTGCCCTTAAACTAACCGCTAAATCTCAGCCCTAACACTAATCCTAACCCCTAACCCTAAAAGTTATCCTTAACCCTACTGTTAACACTCAAACTAACCCTTAACTCTAACCCTTGTCATGATCTTTAACCCTAACCCTAACACTTAACCCTAACCCTGTACCAAACCATAACCCCTAAGCTTAACCCTAACCCTAAACCTAAACCCTAAGTCTAACTGTAACTGTTAAACCTAACAGTAACTTTTAACCCTAAAACTAACCGTATCCCCTTACCCGAAGCCCTCACCCTAAGATTAAACTTCATCCCTAACCATAACGATAATCCTAACCTTAAATCTAATTCTCAGACTTCTTACTTTCTTAGAGATTGGAAAGCTTACAAACCTCCTTTACCATGCGTGAAATCAGGCTCTGCCAGAGTGTCCTACAAGAAACCCATGGGCCCATACCCTGCATACGATAGAGTGGGTTTCTGGTGACAATCGCATCCCCCTCAATCCCACTCCTAGGGCAGACAGGGCCCATACCCTAAGCAAAACCCTACCCTTCACTCATAATTCTAACCCTGATCCTATTGCTCACCTTAACACATAAACCTCACCGTAAACCTAACTTTAACCACTTATCCTAACATTAATGCATAACACTTATGCTAAGAACAACCCCTATCACTTAATTCTAACCCTAACTCCTAGCCATAACAGTAACCCCTAATCCCTAACCCTAATTCTAACCACTAAACATTACCTTAACCCTACAAACAACCCTAATACTAACCCTAACCTTAAACGCTAACCCTAACCTTATCCCTAAACATAACCTTAAAAGTTTACCCTAAACCCTAACCCTATCCCCTAACCCTAAGCCTAACCCTTAATTCTGATCCTAATCCTAACAATTAAACCTAACCCTAACCCTTAACCCTAACACTAACCCTTACCTTAATGCCGAGACCTAATCTTAGCAGTAAAGCTACCTCTAACCCTAACCCTAGACCTTAAACCTAACACTATCCCTAACTTATAACCCTAACCCTAACTGTTAACCCTCACCCTAACCCTTAACTCGGACCATAACCCTAACCCTTAACCCTAACCCTATCCCTTAATGCTAACCCTAAGCCTTAACCCTTAACCCTAATCCTATCCCTTAACCCTAACCCTAACCCCTAACCCTAACCCTAACCCTAACCCCAACCCTAAATCTATCTCTAGTCCCTAACCCAACCCTAACCGTTAACCCCTAATGCTAACATTAACCCTAACCCCTAATCCCTAACACCTAACCCTCACGCGAACACTAACCCCTAACCTCAAACACCTAACCCTAATCATAACCATAATTCTCACACTTCCTCCATTCTCAGAGTTAGCCAAGCCTACAATAAAACCATGCCATGCGTGAGAAGAGGCTCTGCCTGAGACCTGCATGTAGGTCTGGGCCCAAGGCCTCGGGTACGATGGTGTGGTGTGGCGATGACCCATTCTGCACACTTCTCACCATAGATTACACAGGTCCTGTGCCCTTAAAATAACCTCTAAATCTAAGCCCTAACGCTAACTCTAACACTAACCCTTAACCCTAAACTTAAGCCCTGACCCTAACGCCCAACACTAACATTAAACCCTTACCCTAATCCTTACCCATAACCCTAATGCCTAAACGTAACCCTAACGATGAACCCTAAACCTAACCCTAACCCCAAACCCTAACCATAACACTTAACTCTAACCCTAAACCTAACACGAACACTTAAACCTAAACTTAACCACTAACCCTAACACTTAACCTTAACCCTAACCGTTAACTCTCACACTAACCCTTAAACCTAACCCTAATCGTAATCTTTAACCCTAAACCTAACAGTTAACCCTTACCCTGTACCAAAACCTAACCCCTAACCTTAACCTTAACCCTAACATTTGACCCTAAAGCTAACTGTAACCATTAAACCTAACACTAACCTTTAACCCTGACCGTAACTCTAACCCCTAACCCTAAGCCCTCACCCTAATGCTAAACTTTATCCTTAACACTAACCATAATCCTATCCCTAAATCTAATTCTCAGACTTCTTGCTTTCTCAGAGTTTAGAAAGCCTACAATCCTCCCATGCCATGCGTGAAAAGAGGCTCTGCCACTGTGTCCTGCATGAAACCCAGGGACCCATACCCAGTGTACGATAGAGAAAGTTCTCGGCCACAATCCTAGACCCCTAATCCTCCCGCCTAGTGCAGACAGGGCCCGTGCCCTAAGCATAAAAAGTACGCCTAACATATAACCCTAACCTTGAACGTAACACCTAACCCTGATCCTACTGCTCACCTTATCATGTAGACCACACTGTAACCCTAACTTTAACCGCATCTCCTAAAGTTAATGCATAACACTTACACTGAGAACAACGCCTATCCCATAATTCTAACCCTAAATCTTAGCCATAACCATAAAACCTAATCCCTAACCCTAATTCTAAACTGCTAACCCTAACCTTAACACTACCAACAACCCTAACACTAACCCTAACCCTAACCCTCACCCCTAATCCTACCCTATGCCTAAAAGTAACCCTAACTCCTAACCCTTATCCCTAACCAAAAGCCCTGTCCCTAACCATAAGACTTAAGTCTCACCCTTATACCCTAACCCTAATACGAATCCTTAAGCCTAACCCCCAATCCTAACAATTAACCTTAACCCTAACTGTTAACGCTCACCCTAACCCTTAAATCAGACCAAAACCCTAACATTTAACCCTAACCCTAATCCCTAATGCTAACCCTAAGCCTTAACCCTTTACCCTAATCCTATCCCTTAAGCCTAACCCTAACCCTAATTCCTAACCCTAACCATAATCCCTAACCCTAACCCTAACACTAAACCTAACTCTGAATCTAACCCTAGCCCCTAAACCAACACTAACCCCTAACCCCTAACCCTAACACTAACACTAACTCCTAATTTCTAACCCCTGAACCACACTCGAACCCTAACCCCTAACCCCAAACAATTAACCATAACCATAACCCTAATTCTCACACTTCCTCCATTTTCAGAGTTCACCAAGCCTACAATAGAGCCATGCCATGAGTGAGAAGAGGCTCCGCCTGAGTCCTGCATGTAGGTCTGGGCCCAAGGCCCAGGTACGATGGTGTGGTGTCAAGGGGACCAATTCTGCACCCTTCTCACCATAGATTAAACAGGTCCTGTGCCCTTAAACTAACCGCTAAATCTAAGCCCTAACACTAAACCTAAACGCTAACCCTAAACCTAAGCCCTTATCCTAATGCCCAACACTAACACCAAACACTCACCCTAAACCTAACCCGTAACCCTAACCCCTAAACGTAACCCTAACCCTGCACCCTATATCTAACCCTAACCCCTAACCCTAACCATAACACTTAACTCTAACCCTAAACTAACATAAACCCTTAACACTAAACCTAATCCCTAACCCTCATGCTTAACCCTAACCGTTAATCCTCACACTTACCTTTAAACCTAACCCTAATTGTAATCTTTAACTCTAAACTTAACACTTAAACCTTAACCTGTACCAAAACCTATCCCCTAAACTGAACCCTAACACTAAACCTTAACGCTAAACCTAACTGTAACTGTTAAACCTAACACTGACCTTTAACTCTGACCCTAAACCTAACCCCTAACCCTAAGGCATCACCTTAACACTAAACTTCATCCCTAATTCTAACCATAATCCTAACCCTAAATCTAATTCTCAGACTTTTTCTTTCTCAGAGTTTAGAAAGCCTATAATCCTCCCATGCCATGTGTGAAAGGAGGCCCTGCCACTGTGTCCAGGGGCCAATACCCAGCATACGATAGAGTGATTTCCCGGCGAATATGCTAGCCCCCTAACCTCTCCGCCTAGTGCAGACAAGGCACGTGCCCTAAGCATAAACACAACCCCTAACCAATAACCCTAACCATAACTGTTAACTCTCACCCTAACATTTAACCCTGACACTAACCCTAACCCGTAAACCTATCCCTAAACCTTTACCCAAAGCCTAAGCCTTAACTCTAACACTATCATTTAACCCTAGCCCTAACCCCTAAATGTTACACTAACCATGAACCCTAAGCCTAACCGTAACCCCTAACACTAACCATAACACTTAACTGTAACCCTAAACCTAACAAGACCCCTTAACCCTAACACTAACCCCTAACCCTAGCCCTTAAACTTAACCCTAAACTTTTACCCTCACACTAACCTTTAACACTAACCATAATGCTAATCTTTAACCCTAAACCTAACACTTAACTCTTACCCTGTACGAAACCCTAACCCCTGACCTTAACCCTGACAATAAACCTTAACCCTAAACCTAACTTTAACCGTTAAAACTAACACTAACCTTAACCCTAACTCTATCCCTAACCCTTAACCCTAAGCCCTCACCCTAACACTAATCGTCATCCCTAATCCTAACCATAATCCTATCCCTAAATCTTAATCTCAGACGTCTTCCTCTCTCAGAGTTTAAAAAGCCCTCACCCTAAAATTTAACCCTAAACCTAACTGTAACTGTTTAAACTAACACTAATCTTTAACCATAACCCTAACCCTTAACCTGAACCCTAAGCCAAACTCTTAACCCTAATCCTATCCCTTAACCCTAACTCTAATCCCTAACTCGAACGCTAACACTAACCCCAACCCTAAACCTAACCCTAGCCCCTAACCCAACCCTCACCCCAACCCCTAACCCTAACACTAACCCTAACCCCTAATGCCTAACCCCTAACCCTCATTTGAACACTCTCTCCTAAACCCAAATCCCTAACCCTAACCATAACCCTAATTCTCACACTTCTTCCATTCTAAGAGTTAACCAAGCCTACAATACAACCATGCCATGCATGAGAACAGGCTCCCCCTGATTCCTGCATGTACGTCTGAGCCCAAGGCCCAGGGTACAATGCTGTGGTGTCTCAGCGACCGATTCCACACCCTTCTCACCATAGATTAAACAGGTCCTCTGACCTTAAACTAATCGCTAAATCTAAGTCCTAACACTAACCCCTACCCTAAACAGAAACCCTGACCCAAACTCCCTTCACTAACACTATACCCTTACACCAAACCTAACCCCTAAACCTAACCCCTAAACATAACCTTAACCATGAACCCTAAACCTGAACCTAAACCCTAACACTTAAGTGTAACCCTAAACCTAACATGAACCCCTAATCCTAACCCTAAACCCTAACCCTAACCCTTCACCTTAACCCTAACCGTTAACCCTCAGCTAACCCTTAAACCTAACACTAATCCTAATCTTTACCCCTAAGCCGAACACTTAACCCTAACCCTGTACCAAACCCTAATCCCTAACACTAAGCCCTCTCCCTAACACTAAACTTCATCCCTAACCCTAACCGTAATCCTAACCCTAAATCTAATTCTCAGACTTCTTGCTTTCTCAGAGTTTAGAAAGCCTACAATCCTCCCATGCCATGCATGAAAGGAGGCTCTTCCACTGTGCCCTGCATGAAACCCAGAGGCCCATACCCAGCATACGATAGAGTGGGTTCCTGGTGACAATCCCAGCCTCCGAGCCCCCCCACCTAGTGAAGACAGGGCCTGTGCCCTAAGCATAAACACTGCCCCTAACCCATAACCATAACCCTGATCATAACATCTGACCCTGATCCTATTGCTCACCTTAACATGTAAAACTCACCATAACCCTAACCCTAACCCCTTATCCTAACGTTAATGAATAATACTTACCCTGAGGACAACACCTATCCCATAATTCTAACCCTAACTCTTATTCATAACTGTAAAACCTAATACCTAATTGTAAGCTGCTAACCCTAAATTTAACCCTACCAACAGCCCTAACACTAACCCTAACCCTAACCCTTGATCCTTAAGCCTAAACCCTAACCCTAACCCTAACCCTAAGTATAAACTCTACCCCTCACCCATAACCCTAACCCTGAACATAAAACCTAACCCTGATCCTATTGCTCACCTTAACACGTAAAGCTCACCGTAACACTAACTTTAACCGCTTACCCTAACTTTAAGCATAAAACTGACCCTGAGACCAACCCCTATGCCATAATTCTAACCATAACTCCTTACCATAACCATAACACCTAATCCCTAACCCTAATTCTAAACTGCTAAACCTAACCTTAAGCCTACAAAAAACCTTAACGGTAACACTAACCCTAACACCTAATCCTAACCCTGTGCCTGAAAATAAACCTAACCCTTAACCTTTAACCCTAATGCTAACCCATAACCCTAACCATAACACTTTACTCTAACCCTAAATCTAACACGAACGCTTAACACTAGCCCTAAACCCTAACCCTAACCCTTAAACACAAACCTAACCGTTAACACTCACACTAACCGTCAACCCTAATCCGAATTCTAATCTTTAACCCTAAACCTAACACTTAACCCTAACCCTGTACCAAACCCTAACCCCTAACCATAACCCTCACCCTAAAACGTAACCCTAAACCTAACTGTAACCGTTAAACCTAACTCTAACATTTAACCTTTACTCTACCCATAATCCCTAGCCCTAATCCCTCACCCTAGCACTAACCTCATTCCTAACCCTAACTATAATCCTAACCCTAAATCTAATTATCAGACTTCTTGCTTTCTCAGCGTTAGAAAGCCTACAATCCTCCCATGCCATGAATAAAAGGAGGCTCTACCACTGTGTCCTGCCGGAAACCCCAGTGCCCATACTCAGCATACACTAGAGTGGGTTCCCGACGACAATCGCAACCCCAAACCCCTCCCCCCCTGCCTAGTGCAGACAGGGCCCGAGTCGTAAGCATAAACCCTACCCCTCACCCCTAACCATAACCCTGAACATAACACCTGACCCTGATCCCATTGCTCACCTTAAAATGTAAATCTCACCATAACCCTAAATTTAACCCCTTATCATAACGTTAATGCATAACACTTACCCTGAGAACAACTCCTATCTCTGAATTCTAACCCTAACTCCAAGCCATAACCATAACACCTAATCCCTAATGCGAATTCTAAACTGCTAACCCTAACCTTAAACCTACCATCAAACCAAACATTACCCTAGCCCCTAACTTTAAAACTATGCCTAAAAATAACCCTAACACTTCACCCTTAATCCTAACCCCTAACTCTAACCCTAACCCTACCCCTAAGACCCTAACCATAACCCTAACTGTTAACCCTCACCCTAACACGTAACCCTGAACTTAACCCTAAACCTTAACACTAACCCTTAACCCTAACCCTAAGCCAAACCCTTAACCATAATCCTATCCTTTAACCCTAAACGCTAACCCTAATATTAACCCCAACCCTAAACCTAACCCTAGCACCCTAACCCAAACCCAACAACTAACCCCTATCCCTAACACTAACCCTAACTCCTAATCCCTAGGACCTAACCCTGACTCGAACCATAATCCCAAACTCCAAACCCCTAACCCAAACCCTAACCCTGATTCTCACACTACTTCCATTCTCAGAGTGAAGCAAGCCTACAATACAGCTATACTATGCGTGAGATGAGGCTCCACCTGAGTCCTGCATGTAGGTCCTTTCCCAAGGATCAGGGAACGATTTTGTGCTTTCGTGGAGACTCCGACAGCACCCTTCTCACCGTAGATAAAACAGGTCCTGTGCCCTTAAACTAAAAGCTAAATCTCAGCCCTAACACTAACACTAACCCCTAACCGTAAACATAAGCTCCGACCGTAACGCTGAACACGAACTCTAAAACCTTACCCTAAACCTAATCCCTAACCCTAACACTAACCCATAAACATAACACTAACCATGAACCCTAAACCTAACCCTAACCATAACACTTAACGCTAACCCTAAAGCCTACACGAAGACTTATTCCTAACACTAACAAAAACCCTAGCCCTTAGTCTTGATCCTTATCATTAACCCTCACACTAGCCCTTAACCCTAACCCTAATCCTAATCTTTAACCCTAAAGCTAAAACTTAAGCCTAACACTGTACCAAACGCTAAACCTTAACCTTAACCCTAACCCTAAAACATAACCATAAACCTGACTGTAACGGTTAAACCTAACACTAACCTTTAACCCTAACCACTGACCTTAAGAACGCACCCTAACACTAACCTTCATCCCTAAACATTACCATAAACCTACCCCTAAATCTAATTCTCAGACTTCTTGCTTTCTCAGAGTTTAGAAAGCCTACAATTCTCCCATGTCATGAGTAAAAGGAGGCTCTGCCACTGTGTCCTGCAAGAAACCCGGGGGCCCATAACTAGTGCATGATAGAGCGGGTTCCCAGTGGCAATCCTAGTCCCTAACCCCCCCCCTCCTGGTGAAGACAGGGCCCGTGCGCTAAGCAAAAACACTATCCCTAACAGATAACCCTAACTCCAAACATAAAACCTAACCCTGATCCTGTTGCTCACCTTAAAACATAAACCTAACCATAACACTAATTTATCCCCTTATGTTAACGTTAATGCATAGCACCCAAAGAAGAAACCCTATCCCATAATTCTAAACCTAATCCCTAGCCATAACCATAACACCTCATCCATATTCTAAAGTGCCAACCCTAAACTTCAACCTACCATCAACCCTAACCCTAACCCTAACCCTTAACCCTAAGCCCTCACCCTAACACTAATCTTCATCCCTAAACCGTGCCGTAATCCTAACCCGAAATCTAATTCTCAGACTTCTTGCTTTCTCAGAGTTTTGAAAGCCTACAATCCTACTAAGCCATGCATGAAAGCCCGCTCTGCGACAGTGTCCTGCAGGAAACCAGAGGCCCATACACTGCATACGATAGAGTAGATTACCAGCGACCATCACAGACCCCTATCTTTGCCTCCTAGTGCATACAGGGCCCGTGCCCAGAGCATAAACCCTACCCCTCACCCATAAGACTAACCCAGAACATAACACCTAACCCTGATCATACTGCTCACCTTAAGAGGTAAAGCTCACCATAACCCTAACTTTAACACCTTATCTTAACGTTAATGCATGACACCCTGAGAAAAAGCACTATACTGTAATTCTAACGCTAACTCCTAGCCATAACCATAACACCTGATCCCGAATTCTGAAACGCCAACCCTAACCTTAACCCTACCAACAACACTAACACTAACCCTAACACCTTACCCTAACCCTACGCATAAAAATAACCCTAACCGTTGATCCTTAGTCATAACCCCTAACCTTAACCCTAACACTTAACCCTAATCCCAAGCCTAACCATTAAACATAACCCTAACACTTAACCTTAAACCTAACCTTTACCTTAATGCCTAGAGATCTAACCCTAACACTGACTTACAGTTAACACTAACCCTAACCCCCTAATGTTAACCTTAAACCTGAACCATAAACCTAACCCTTAACCCTAATCCTATCCCTAACCCCCTAACCCTATCCCTAACTGTTAACCCTCACCCTAACCCTTAACCGTGACCCTAACCCTAAACCTGAACCCTTACCCTAAGCCTAACCCTTAACCCTAACCCTATCCCTTAACCCTAACGCCTAACCCTAACGCTAACTCCAAACCTAAACCTTACCCTGGCCCCCTAAACCAGAGTTAACACCTAACCCGTAACACTAACTCTAACCCTAACCACTAATCCCTAGCACCTAACCCTGACTCCAAGCCTAACCCCTAACTCGAAACCCCTAACCCCAACCCTAACCCTAATTCTCACACTACTTCCATTCCCGAGTGAAGCAAGCCTACAATACAGCCATGCCATGTGTGAGATGAGGCTCTGCCTGAGTCCTGCATGTAGATCTTGTTCCAGGGCCCAGGGAATGATGTTGTGCTTTCGTGATGACTCCGACCGCACCCCTCTCACCGTAGATTAACCAGGTCCTGTGCCCTTAAACTGACCGATAAATCTAAGCCCTACCACCAACACTAACCCCTGACCCTGAACCTAAGCCCCGAGCCTAAAGCCCAACACTACCTCTAAACCCTTACCCTAAACCTAATCCTTAACCCTAATGCTAACCCCTAAACGTAACCCTAACCGTGGACAGTAAACCTAACCCTAACCTCTAACACAAACCCTAACACATAACTCGAACCCTAAAGCTAACCCTAACCCTTAACCCTAAACCTAAACCCTAACCCTAACTCTTAACCTTAACCCTAACCGTTAACTCTCACGCTAACCTTTAATCCTAACCCTAATCCTAATCTTCAACCGTAAACCTAACACTTAACCCTAACCCTGTACCTAACCCTAACCCTATACCAAACCCTAACCCCTCATCTTAACCCTAACCGTAAACCTCAACCCTAAACCGAACTGTAACCGTTAAACCTAAGAGTAACCTTTAACCCTAACCCTAATCCCTAACACTAAGCCCTCACCCTAACACTAAACTTCATCCTTAACCCTAACCATAATCCAACCCTAAATCTAATTCTCAGACTTCTTGCTTTCTTAGAGTTTAGAAAGCCTGCAATCCTCCCATGCCATGCGTGAAAGGAGGCTCTACCACTGTGTCCTGCATCAAACCCACGGGCCCATACCCAGAGTACGATACAGTGGGATCCTGGTGACAATCCCAATCCCCTAACCTCCCCCCACCCCCGCCTAAGGCAGACAGGGCCCGTGCGCTAAGCATAAACAATACCTGTAACAGATATCCCTCACCGTGAACATAACACCTAACCCTGTTCCTATTTCTCCCCTTAACACGTAAACCTCACCGTGAGCCTAACTTTAACCTCTTATCCTAAAGTTAGTGCATAACCCATTCCCTGAGAACAACCCCTATCCCATAATTCTAACCCTATCTCCTAGTCGTCACTGTAACACCTAATCCCTAACCCTAATTCTAAACCGCTAACTCTAACCGTAACCATGCCTACAACCCTAACACTGACAGTAACCCTTACTTCTAACCCCAACGCTATGCCTAACAAAAACCCTTAACCCTTCACCCTAACCCCTAAGCCTTACCCTAACCCTTAACCCTAATCCTAATCCTGTCCATTCAACCTAACCCTAGCTCTTAAAGCTAACCCTAAACCTTACCCTCACGACTAGACCTAACCCTGACACTAACCTAACACCTAACCCTAACCATAACCCCTACAGCTAACCTTAACCCTGAACCCTAAACCTAACCCTAACACTGAACCCTCACTATATCCCCAACCTCTAAGCCTAATCCTAACCGTTAACCCTCACCCTAACACTTAAACTGGACCATAACACTAAACATTAACCCTAACACTAAACTTTAACCCTAAACCTGAGCCCAACCCTTAACGCTAATCCTATCCTTTTACCCTAAACCTAACTCCTAAACCTAACCCTAACACTAACCCCAATCCTAATTCTAACCATACCCCTTCATAAAACACTAACTCCTAACCCTAACACTTACCAAAAACCCTAATCGCTAATCCCTAACATTAACGCTTAACCTTTACCGTAACCGTTAACCCTCACCCTAACCCTTAACGCTGACCCTAACCTTAACCTTTAATCTAAGCCTGACCCTTAACCCTAACAGTAAGGAAAACCCTCACGCCAACCTTATCCCTTATCCCTAACCCTAACACTACAGCTAAAAATAACCCTAACCTTTGATCCTTAAACCTAACCCCTAACACTTACTTTAACCCCAAACCCTAACCCTAATCCTAAGCATTAAACCTAACCCTATCTCTTAACCCTTACTCTAACGCCTAGATCTAACCCTAAAATCTAACCTACCACCTAATCCTAACCTTAAGCCCTAATGCTAACTCTAACCCTGAACCCTAAACCTACCCGTAAACCCTTAACACTAACCCTATCCATAAACCTTAACCCTGACCCTAACCATTACCCGCACCCAAGCATTTAACCCTGACCCTAACCCTAATCCTTAACGATAAACTTAACACTAAACCCCAACCCTAAGCCCAACACTTAACCCTAAACCTGACCCTTGACCCCTAACCCTAAACCTAAGCCTAACCCCAACCTGAACCCTTAATCTTGACCCTTACCCTTAACCCTCACACTAACCCTACTCCTAATCTTTAACCATGAAGCTAACACTGAAGCCTACCCCTGTGCCAAACGCTAAACCCAAACCTTAACCCGAACCCTGAGACTTAACCGTAAACCTAACTGTAACTGTTAAACCTAACACTAACCTTTAACCCCAACCCCTAACCCAAGACCCCACCCTGACACTAATCTTCATCCCTAAACATTACCAGAATCCTATCCCTAAATCTAATTCTCAGAGTTCTTGCTTTCTCAGAGTTTAGAAAGCCTACAACCCTCCCATGCCATGAGTAAAAGGGGGCTCTGCCACTGTGTCCTGCATGAAACCCAGGAGCCCATACCCAGCGTACGATAGAGTGTGTTCCCGGGGACAATCCCATCCCCCTAACCCCAGCCCCCCGCCCATTGCAGACAGGGCCCGTACGCTAAGTATAAACACTACCCCTAACAGATAACCCTCACCCTGAACATAACACCTAACCCTGATCCTATTGCTCACCTTAAAACATAAAACTCCCCGTAACCCTAACTTAGCCCCTTAACTTAACGTGAATGCATAACACCTTGAGAAGAAGCCCTATCCCGTAATTCTAATCCTAAACCATAGTCATAACCGTAACACCTCATCCCTAATTCTAAAACGTCAAACCTAACCTTCACCCTACCAGCAACCCTAACCCTAACCCTAACCCCTAACCCTAAGCCCTCACCCTAACCACTAATCTTCATCCCTAAACCGTGCCGTAATCCTAACCTGAAATCTAATTCTCAGACTTCTTGCTTTCTCAGAGTTTTGAAAGCCTACAATCCTACTAAGCCATGCATGAAAGCCGGCTCTGCCACAGTGTCCTGCATGAAACCCAGAGGCCCATACACTGCGTGCGATAGAGTGGGTTCCCAGCGACCATCACAGACCCCTAACTTCGCCTCCTAGTGCATACAGGGCCCGTGCCCTAAGGATAAACCCTACCCCTCACCCATAACCCTAACCCAGAACATAACACCTAACCCTGATCCTACTGCTCACCTTAACATGTAAAGCTCACCGTAACCCTAACTTTAACCCCTTATCTTAACGTTAATGCATGACACCCTGAGAACAAGACCTATACCGTAAATCTAACGCTAACTCCTAGCCATAACCATAACACCTAATCCCTAATTCTGAAACGCCAACCCTAACCTTAACCCTACCAACAACACTAACATTAACCCTAACCCCTTACGCTAACCCTACGCCTAAAAATAACCCTAACCTTTGATCCTGAGTCATTACCCATAATCTTAACTCTAACCCTCAACCCTAATCCAAATCCTTAACCATTAAACTTAACCCTAACTCTTAACCCTAACCCTGACCTTTACCCTAATGCCTAGAGATCTAACCACAACACTGACCTACAGTTACACTAACCCTACCCTCTAACGCTAACCTTAAACCTGAGCCATAAACCTAACCCTTAACCCTAACCCTATCCCTAACCCCCTTACCCTAACTCTAACTGTTAACCCTCACCCTAACCCTCAACCTTGACCCTAACCTTAAACCTTAATCCTAACCATGCGTTTCATGAGCCTCTGCCTTTGTCCTGCGTGACAGTTGAAGCCCAACACCAAGGGTAAGATGAAGTGGGGACGCAGCCTTGCTCCACACCCACAGTGCCCCGTACATTAGACGGGGCCCGTGCCCTAACACACACCGTTAAACGTAAGCCCTAACCCTATCACTAAACCAAACCCTTCGTAAGCCCTGAATCTAACTCCTAACAGTAACCCTAATCCCTGACCCTTACTCTTGCCTATCACCCTAAACCTAAACCCAACCACTAAACATAATCCTAATCTCTAACCCTAACAGTAATCCTAACCCTAATTCTAACCTAAAACCCTAACCCCTAAACCTAATCCTAGTCCCTAACACCTAACCTTACCCTAAACCGAATTCCAATTCTCAGAGTTCTTCAATTCAAAAACTTAAAAAAGCCTACAATCCACCAATGCCGTGTCTGAGATGAGCGTCCGCCCCTATGTCCTGCATGACAGGCAGGCGCCAATGCCCAGGGTACTATGGAGTGGAGTCCTGGGGTCTGTAGGCTTGCTAAACTCCAGTTTGGAAGAATTGCTATAGTCATATATAGGGATGCTTACATTTACTTATAGAAAGCAACTACTGATGTGTGATTTGTAAGCTTGCCTTACTCTAGTTTGGATGAAGAAGCTGAATCATATATAGGAATATTAGCTTTGAGTTAGAGGAAGCATCTATGGGGGGTGCTTTTTTGGCTTGTTAAACTCTGGTTTGGAAGAAGTTCGAGAGTCTTATATAGGAACGATATCATTCATTCAGAGAAAGCAATTATAGGGAGTTGGTTTGTAGGCTTGCTAAGCTCTAGTTTGGAGGAAGGCGAGAGTCATATATAGAACGCTTACGTTCACATAAAGCGTCTACGGGGGGACGGATTCTAGGCTTCCTAAACTCTAGCTTGGAAAAAGAGGACAGTTATGTATAGGAACTCTCGGCGGGGGATTTGTAGCATTGCTAAAATCTTAGATTGGAAAAGTTGCGAGAGTCATACATAGGAATGTTAACATTCACTCAATGAAAGCAACTATAAGGGGTGCTTTCCAGGCTGGCTACACTCTAATTTGGAAAAAGTGCGACAGTCATATATAGGAAGGCTTATATTCACTCAGACAAAGCAATTATGTGTAGGTGTATAGTAGGCATGCTAACTCTAGTTTGGAAAATTTCGAGAGCCATGTATAGGAAAGCATACAGTAACTTAGAGAAAGCAACGAACAGGGGTGGAGTGTAGGCTTTCTAAACTCTAGTTTGGAGGAAGTGCCATAGTCATATATAGGAACGCTTAAATTCGTTCAGAGAAAACAGCTGTCGGGGATTGGTTTGTAGACTTATTCAACTCTAGTTTGGAAGAAGTGCGAGAGACATATATAGGAATGTTTACATTGACTCAAAGAAAGCAACTATGGGGGAGTGTTATTTTGGCATGCCAGATGTTAGTTAAGAAGAGGTACAAGACTCATATATAGGAACGCTTACATTCACACAGCGAGAGCAACTACGGAGTAGTGTCAGGTAGACATGTTAAAGTCTAGCTTGGGAGAAGTTCCAGAGTCCTATATAGGAAAGGTAACAGCCACTTTGAAAAAGCAAGTCTTGGCGGGTGGTTTGTAGGCCTGCAAAACCCTGTTTTGGTTGAAGTGTGAGAGTCATATATGAGAACGCTTACATTCACTCAGAGAAAGCAACGATGGGGTTGTTTGTAGGCTTACTAAACTGCAGTTTGGAAGAAGCACGAGAATCACATATAGGAGCACATACATTTTGACGCACTGAAAGTAACTATGGGGTGGTGTTTTATAGGCATGCTAAACTCTAGTTTGGACGAAGTTTGAGAATCACATATAAGAAAGCTTAGAGTCACTTAGAGAAAGCAAATCTCTGGGTGTGGAATGTAGGCCTGCTAAACTCTATTTTGGTTTAAGAGTGAGAGTCATATATGGGAAGGCTTACATTCCCTCAGAGAAAGCAACGACGGCGTGGTGGTTTGTAGGCATACTAAACTCTAGTTTGGAAGAAGTAGGAGAATGATATATGGGAACGCTTACATTCGCGTAGAGAAAGCAATTATGGGGTGGCGTTTTTGTAGCCATGCTAATCTCTAGTTTGGAAGAAGTTAAGGAGTAATATATAGGAAAGGGTACAGTCATAGAAACCAACTCTCGGGGGATGTTTTGTACACCTGCAAAACTCCAGTTTGGAAGTGGGAGAGAGTCATATTGGGGACCGCGTGCATTCACTCAGAGAAATCAACGATGGGATTGTGATTTGTAGGCATTGTCAACTCTAGTTTGGAAGAAGTACGAGAATCGTATACAGGAAAGCTTACCTTCACGCAGAGAAAGCAACTATGGAGTGATGTTTGTATGCCTACTAAAATATAGTTTGGAGGAAGTTCGAGAGCCATATCTGGGAAGCTTACAGTCACTTAGAGAAAGCAACCCTAGGGGGTGTTTCGTAGGCCTGCTAAACTCTATTTTCAATGAAGTGTTAGAATAATATATGGGAACTCAGTGAAAGCAACGTTGTGGTTGTGGTTCCTAGAAGAAGCAAGAGAATCACATGTAGAACCGCTTACATTCCGGCACCGAATGCAACTATGGGGTGGTGTTTTGTAGGCTTGCAAAACTCTAGTTTGGACGAAGTTTGAGAGTCATATATAGGAAAGTTTACAGTCACGTAGAGAAAGCAACTCTCTGGGTGTGGAATGTAGAGTTATTTTGGTTGAAATAGAGTTATTTTGGTTGAAATGTGAGAGTCATATATGGGAACGCTTACATTCACTCAGAGAAAACAACGTTTGGGTGGTGGTTTGTAGGGCATACTAAACTGTAGTTTGGAAGAAGTACGAGAGTCCTATATAGGAACACTTACATTCACACAGAGAAAGCACTTATGGCGTCAGGTTTTGTAGGCATGCTAAACTGTAGTTTGGAAGAAGTTGGAGAACCTTATACAGGAAAGATTACCGTCACCCAGGGAAAGCAACTCTCGGGAGATTTTTTTGTACACATGCTAAACTCTAATTTGGATGAAGTGTGAGAGTCAAACATGGGACCGCTTACATTCCCTCAGAGAAACAACACTGGGGTGGTTTTTGTAGGCATACTAAATAGTTTGGAAGAAGTACGAGAATGATATTTGGGAACGCTTACATTCACACAGAGAAAGCAACTACGTGGTGGTGTTTTGTAAGCATGCTATAGTTTGGAAGAAGTTCCAAACCTGAACAGTCATTTAGAGAAAGCAACTCTTGGTGGGTGATTTTTAGGTCTGCTAAATTGTATTTTGAAAGAAGTACCAGAGTGATATATACTAATGCTTACATTCATGCAAAGAAAAAACCATGGGGTGATGTTTTGTGGGCATGTTAACCTGTAGTTTGGAAGAAGTTGGAGAGTCTTATTTAGGAAAGCTTACAGTCACCTAGAGAAAGCAACTCTCGGGAGAGCCTTTCTTGGCCTGCTAAACTCTACTTTGCATCAATTGTGAGAGTCAAACATGGGAATGCTTTCATTCATTCAGAGAACGCAACGTTTGGGTGGTGGTTTGTAGGCATTCTAAACTGTATTTTGGAGGAAGTACGAGAGTCATGTATATGAACGCTTACATTCATGCAGAGAAAGCAACTGTGGGGTGGTTTCTAGGCATGCTAAACTCTAGTTTGGACGAAGTTTGACAATCACATATAAGAAAGCTTAGAGTCGCTTAAAGCAAATCTCTGGGTGTGGAATGTAGGTGTGCCAAACTCTATTTTGGTTTCAGAGTGAGAGTCATATATGGGAAGGCTTACATTCACTCAGAGAAAGCAACGATGGTGTGGTCGTTTGTAAGCATACTGAACTCTAGTTTGGAAGAAGTAGGAGAATGATATATGGGAACGCTTACATTCATGCAGAGAAAGCAATTATGGGGTGGCTTTTTTGTAGCCATGCAAATCTCTATTTTGCAAGAAGTTAAAGAGTAATATATAGGAAAGCGTACCGTCATTTATAGAAACCAACTTTCGGGGGATGATTTGTAGGCCTGCAAAACTCTACTTTGGAAGAAGGGGGAGAGTCATATGGGGGACTGGGTATATTCACTCGGAGAAATCAACGACGGGGTTGTGGTTTGTAGGCATACTAAACTCTAGTTTGGAAGAAGGACGAGAATCATTTATAGGAACGCTTACATTCATGCAGAGAAAGCAACTATGGAGTGATGTTTGTATGCCTACTAAACGATAGATTGGAGGATGTTCGAGAGTCATATCTGGAAAGCTTACAGTCATTTAGAGAAAGCAACTCTCTGGGGGTGGTTCGTAGGCCTGCTAAACTCTATTTTCAATGAAGTGTTCGAATCATATACAGGAACGCTTACATTCACTCAGAGAAAGCAACGTTGGGGTGGCCGTTTTTGAGCATACTAAACTCTACTTTGGAAGAGGTACGAGAGACATACATAGGAACGCTTACATTAACACAGAGAAAGCAAATACGGGGTGCTGTAGTGCAGGCATGCTAAACTATAGATTGGAAGAAGTTCGAAAGCTGACAGTCACTTAGAGAAAGCAACTCTTGGCGGGTGATTTTTAGGTCTGCTAAATTGTATTTTGAAAGACGTACAAGAGTTATATACACAAACGCTTACATTTATGCAGAGAAAGAAACTATGGGGTGATGTTTTGTTGGCATGCTAAACTGCAGTTTGAAAGGACTTCCAGAGTGTTATATAGGATAGCTACAGTCACCTAGAGAAAACAACACTCGGGACAGCTTTGCAAGCCTCTAAACACTAATTAGCAGCAATTGTGAGAGTCAAATATGGGAAAGCTTACATTCACGGAGAGAACACAACGTTTGGGTGGTGGTTTGTAGGCATAATAACTGTAGGTCGGAAGAAGTAGGAGAGTCATATATATGAACAGTTACATTCACGCAGAGAAAGAAACTGTTGGGTGGTGTATGTACGCATGTTAATCTATACTTTGGAGGAAGTTTGAGAGTCATATCTGGGGAAAATTACAGTCACATAGCTAAATCAACCATCGGGGACTGGTTTGTAGGTCTGCTAAATTCTATTTTGGAAAAAGTGATTCATATAAGGGAATGTTTATGTTCACTCAGAGAAAGCAACGATGCGGTGGTGTACTGTTGGCATGCTAAACTTTAGTTTGGAAGAAGTTCGAGAGTTTTACATAGGAAAGCTTACATTCACCTAGAGAAAGCAACTCTCAGGATGTGGTTTATAGGCCTGGTGAACTCTAATTTGGATCAAGTGTGAGAGTCATACATACGAGTTCCAAAATACAGTTTAGTATGCCTACAAACCACCAGCCTAACATTGCTTTCTCTGAGTGGATATAGGCCTTCCCTTATATGAATCTCGGACTGCTTTCAAAATGCAATTTGCCGGACCTACAAAACACCACCCGAGAGTTGCTTTCTCTCACTATAAGCTTTCCTATATATGACTTTGGGACATAGTTTAGCATGCCAACAAAAGGCCACCCCATAGTTTGCGTGAATGTAAGTGTTCCTATGCATCACGCTCGTACTTCTTCCAAAGTATAGTACACCTACCAACCACCTCCCCAACGTTGCTTTTTCTGAGTGAATGTAAGCATTCTTTTATTCTCGTACTTCCTCCAAACTCCAGTTTAGTGTGACTAAAAATCACCACCGCAACCTTGCTTTCTCTGAGTGAATGTTAGCGTTCCCATTTAAGATTCACACTTCATCCAAAATAGAATTTAGCAGAACTACAAACCGGCCCCCAAGGGTTGCTTTCTCTGTGAGACTGTAAGCTTTCCTATTACTCTTAACTTCTTCGCAACTAGAGATTTGCATGCCTACAAAACACCACCCCATAGTTGCCCTCTCTGCGTGAATGTAAGCACTCATATATATGACTCTGCTACTTCTTCCAAAATACAGTTTAGTATGCTTACAAACAACCAACCAAACGTTGCGTTCTCTCAGAGAATGTTAGCGTTCCCAAGTATGACTGTTCCAAATGATGCAAAGTAGAGTTTAGCAGGCTTACAAACTATCTCTCGAAAGTTGCTTCCTCTGGGGGACTGTAAGCTTTCCTATAAAAGACTGTCGAACGTCTTCGAAACTACATTTCAGCACGCCAACAAAACATCACCACATAGTTTCTTTCTCAGCATAAATATAAGCGATTTTATATATGACTCTTGTACTTCTATCAAAATACAATTTAGCAGACCTCAAAATCAACCGCCAAGAGTTGCTTTCTCTAAGTCACTGTCAGCTTTCGAACTTCTTCCAAATTATATTTTATCATGCCTACAAAACACCACCCCATAGTTGCTTTCTCTGCGTCCATATAATCGTTCATATATATGACTCTCGTACTTCTTCCAAACTGGAGTTAGTATACCTACAAACCGGCACCCAAATTTACCTTTCTCTGAGTGAATGAAGCGTATCCATGTATGCCTCTTTCACTTCATCCAAATTAGAGTTTAGCGGCCCACAAACCACCTCCTGTGAGTTGCTTTCTCTAGGTGACTGTAAACTTTCCTATATAAGACTCTCGAACTTCTCCCAAACTACAGTTTAGCATGTCAACAATACAGCGCCCCATCGTTGATTTCTCTGAGTGAACATAAGTGTTCCCATATATGACTCTCACTCTTCTTCCAAAATAGAATTTAGCAGACCTACACAACACCCGATGGTTCCAATTCTCTAGGTGACTTTAATTTTTCCCACATATGACTCTCGAACTTTCTCCAAACTAGATTATGATGATTACATAGACCACCCCACAGTTGCTTTCTCTGCGTGAATGTAACCGTTCATATATGACTCTCCTACTTCTTTTGAACTACAGCATTTATTCCTACAAACCATCACGACAACGTTCTTTCTGTGAGTGAATGCAAGCGTTCTCACACTTCATCCAAATTACAGTTTAGCAGACCTACCAACAAACTACAGAGATTTGTTTTTCTCTGTGTCACTGTAATCTTTCCTATGTAAGGCTCTCTAACTTCTTCCAAACCACAGTTTAGCATGCCAACAAAATACGATCACAGAGTTGCTTTCTCTGCGTGAATGTAAGCATTCGTATATATGACTCTCCTACTTCCTCCAAAATACAGTTTAGAATGCTTACAAACCACCACCCAAACGTTGCGTTCTCTGAGTGAATGTAAGCGTTCCCATGTTTGACTCTCACAATTGATGCAATCTAGAATTTAGCATGCTTAGAAACAATCTCCCGAGAGTTGCTTTCTCTGGGTGACTGTAAACTTTCCTATGTAAGACTCGCGAACTTCTTCCAAACTACAGTTTAGCATGCCAAAAAACCACCGCCCCATAGTTGATTTCTCTTCGTGATCATAAGCGTTCCCATATATGACTCTCATTCTTCTTTCAAAGTAGAATTTAGCAGATCTACAAAATGGCCCCCGATGGTTGCTTTCTCTAAGTGACTGTAATTTTCCCCAGATATGACTCTCGAAATTCCTCCAAACTACAGATTAGCATGCATACATACGCCACCCAACAGTTGCTTTCTCTGCGTGAATGTAACCGTTCATATATGACTCTCCTACTTCTTCCGAACTACAGTTATTATGCCTACAAACCACCACCCAAACGTTGTGTTCTCTCCGTGAATGTAAGCGTTCCCATGTTTGACTCTCACAATCGCTGCTTGTTAGAGTTTAGCAGGCTTGCAAAGCTCTCCTGAGTGTTGCTTTCTCTAGGTGACTGTAAGCTATCCTACATAACACTCTCGAACTTCTTCCAAACTGCAGTTTAGCATCCCCACAACACATCACCCCATAGTTTCTTTCTACGCATGAATGTAAGCGTTTGTATATGACTCTGGTACGATTTCAAAATACAATTTAGCAGACTTAAAAAATCACCCGCCAAGAGTTGCTTTCTCTAAGTGACTGTCAGCTTTCGAACTTCTTCCATTCTATAGTTTAGCATGCCTGCACTACAGCACCCCGTATTTGCTTTCTCTGTGTTAATGTAAGCGTTCGTATTTATGTCTCTTGTACCTCTTCCAAAGTAGAGTTTAGTATGCTCACAAACGGCCACCCCAACGTTGCTTTCTCTGAGTGAATGTAAGCGTTCCTGTATATGATTTTAACACTTCATTGAAAATAGAGTTTAGCAGGCCTACGAACAACCCCCTGAGAGTTTCTTTCTCTAAATGACTGTAAGCTTTCCAGATATGACTCTCGAACATCCTCCAAACTATAGTTTAGTAGGCATACACACATCACTCCATAGCTGGTTTGTCTGCGTGAATGTAACCGTTCATATATATGACTTTCCTACTTCTTCCGAACTACAATTAAGGCCACAAACTGCAACCCAAACCTTGCGTTCTGAGTGGATGTAAACCTTCCCATACTTGACTTTAAGAGTTGGTGCAAATTATCAGGCTTAGAAATCATCTCCCAAGAGTTGCTCTCTCTAGGTGACTGTAAGCTTTGCTATATAAGATTCTAAACTTCCTCCAAACTATAGTTTAGTAGGCATACAAACCTCACTCCATAGTTGCTTTCTCTGCATGAATGTAAGCGTTCCTATATATGATTCTCCTACTTTCTCCAAACTAGAGTTTAGTATGCCTACAAAACACAACCCCATCCTCGATTTCTCTGAGTCAATGTACGTGGTCCCCAATATGACTCTCCCACTTCTTCCAAAGTAGAGTTTTGCAGGCCTACCCTTCATCCCCCGAAAGTTGGTTTCTATAAATGAGTGTACGCTTTCCTATATAACTTCTTCCAAACTAGAGATTAGCATGGGTACAAAAAAGCCACCCCATAATTGCTTTCTCTGCATGAATGTAAGCGTTCCCATATATCATTTTCCTACTTCTTCCAAACTAGAGTTTAGTATGCCTACAAACCACCACACCATCGTTGCTTTCTCTGAGTGAATGTAACCCTTTCCATATATGACTCTCAATCTAAACCAAAATAGAGTTTAGCACGCCTACATTCCACACCCAGAGATTTGCTTTCTCTAAGTGACTCTAAGCTTTCTTATATGTGATTCTCAAACTTCGTCCAAACTAGAGTTTAGCACGCCTAGAACACACCACCCCACAGTTCCTTTCTCTGCATGAATGTAAGCGTTTGAATATATGACTCTGGTACTTCTTTCAAAATACAATTTAGCAGACCTAAAAATCCACCGCCAAGAGTTGCTTTCTCTAAGTGACTGTCTGCTTTCGAACTTCTTCCAAACTATATTTTAGCAGGCCTACAAAACACCACCACATAGTTGCTTTCTCTGCGTCCATATAAGCGTTCATATATATGACTCTAGTACTTCTTCCAAACTGGAGTTAGTATACCTACAAACCGGCACCCCAATTTACCTTTCTCTGAGTGAATGAAGCGTATCCATGTATGCCTCTTTCACTTCATCCAAATTAGAGTTTAGCGGCTTACAAACCACCTCCTGTGAGTTGCTTTCTCTAGGTGACTGTAAACTTTCCTATATAAGACTTTCGAACTTCTTCCAAACTACAGTTTAGCATGCCAACAATACAGCGTCCCATCGTTGATTTCTCTGAGTCAACATAAGCGTTCCCATATATGACTCTCACTCTTTTTCCAAAATAGAATTTAGCAGACCTACACACCAGCCCCCGATTGTTCCTTTCTCTAAATGACTCTAATTTTCCCCAGATATGACTCTCGAACTTCCTCCAAACTACAGATTATGATGATTACATACGCCACTCCACAGTTGCTTTCTCTGCGTGAATGTAACCGTTCATATATGACTCTCCTACTTCTTCGAACTACAGTTGTTATTCCTACAAACCACCACGACAAAGTTCTTTCTCTGAGTGAATGCAAGCGTTCTCACACATCATCCAAATTACAGTTTAGGAGACCTACCAACAAACTACAGAGAGTTGTTTTCTCTGTGTCACTGTAATCTTTCCTATATAAGGCTCTCGAACTTCTTCCAAACCACAGTTTAGCATGCCAACAAAATACGATCACAGAGTTGCTTTCTCTGCGTGAATGTAAGCATTCGTATATATGACTCTCCTACTTCCTCCAAAATACAGTTTAGAATGCTTACAAACCACCACCCAAACGTTGCGTTCTCTGAGTGAATGTAAGCGTTCCCATGTTTGACTCTCACAATTGATGCAAATTAGAGTTTAGCACGCTTAGAAACAATCTGCCGAGAGTTACTTTCTCTAGGTGACTGTAAGCTTTCTTATATAAGACTCGCGAACTTCTTCCAAACTACACTTTAGCATCCCAACGAAACACTGCCCTATCGTTGATTTCTCTGAGTGAACATAAGCGTTCCCACATATGAATTTCACTCTTCTTCCAAAATAGAATTTAGCAGATCTACAAAACGGCCCCCGATTGTTGCTTTCTCTAAGTGACTGCAATTTTCCCCAGATATGACTCTCGAACTTCCTCCAAAGTATAGATTAACATGCGTACATACACCACCCAACAGTTTCTTTCTCTGCGTGAATGTAACCGTTCATACATATGACTCTTCTACTTCTTCCGAACTACAGTTATTATGCCTACAAACCACCACCCAAACGTTGTGTTCTCTCCGTGAATGTAAGCGTTCCCATGTTTGACTCTCACAATTACTGCTAATTAGTGTTTAGAGGCTTGTAAAGCTGTCCCGAGTGTTGCTTTCTCTAGGTGACTGTAAGCTATCCTATATAACACTCTCGAACTCCTTCCAAACTGCAGTATAGCATGCCAACAACACATCACCCCATAGTTTCTTTCTCTGCGTGAATGTAAGCGTTTGTATATGACTCTGGTACGTCTTTCAAAATACAATTTAGCAGACCTAAAAATCACCCGCCAAGAGTTGCTTTCTCTAAGTGACTGTCAGCTTTCGAACATCTTCCAATCTATAGTTTAGCATGCCTGCATTACAGCACCCCATATTTGCTTTCTCTGTGTTAATGTAAGCGTTCGTATTTATGTCTCTCGTACCTCTTCCAAAGTAGAGTTTAGTATGCTCAAAAACGGCCACCCCAACGTTGCTTTCTCTGAGTGAATGTAAGCGTTCCTGTATATGATTCGAACACTTCATTGAAAATAGAGTTTAGCAGGCCTACGAACCATCCCCAGAGAGTTGCTTTCTCTAAATGACTGTAAGCTTTCCAGATATGACTCTCGAACATCCTCCAAACTATCGTTTAGTAGGCATACAAACATCACTCCATAGTTGCTTTCTCTGCATGAATGTAAGCGTTCCTATATATGATTCTCGTCCTTCTTCCAAACTAGAGTTTAGTATGCCTACAAACCACAACCCCATCGTTGATTTCTCCGAGTGAATGTACCCAGTCCCCCATATGACTCTCCCCCTTCTTCCAAAGTAGAGTTTTGCAGGCCTACAAACCATCCCCCGAAAGTTGGTTTCCATAAATGACGGTACACTTTCCTATATATTACTCTTTAACTTCTTGCAAAATAGAGATTAGCGTGGCTACAAAAAAGCCACCCCATAATTGTTTTCTCTGCATGAATGTAAGCGTTCCCATATATCATTCTCCTACTTCTTCCAAACTAGAGTTCAGTATGCCTACAAACCACCACACCATCATTGCTTTCTCTGAGTGAATGTAAGCCTTCCCATATATGACTCTCACTCCGAAACCAAAATAGAGTTTAGCACGCCTACATTCCACACCCAGAGATTTGCTTTAAGCGACTCTAAGCTTTCTTATATGTGATTCTCAAACTTCGTCCAAACTAGAGTTTAGCATGCCTAGAAAACACCACCCCAGAGTTGCTTTCTCTGCATGAATGTAAACGTTTGAATATATGACTCTGGTATTTCTTTCAAAATACAATTCAGCAGACCGAAAAATGAACCGCCGAGAGTTGCTTTCTCTAAGTGACTGTCTGCTTTCGAACTTCTTCCAAACTATAATTTAGCAGGAATACAAAACCCCACCCCATAGTTGCTTTCTCTGCGTCCATATAAGCGTTCATATATATGACTCTAGTACTTCTTCCAAACTGGAGTTAGTATACCTACAAACCGGCACCCCAATTTACCTTTCTCTGAGTGAATGAAGCGTATCCATGTATGCCTCTTTCACTTCATCCAAATTAGAGTTTAGCGGCTTACAAACCACCTCCTGTGAGTTGCTTTCTCTAGGTGACTGTAAACTTTCCTATATAAGACTCTCGAACTTCTTCCAAACTACAGTTTAGCATGCCAACAATACAGCGTCCCATCGTTGATTTCTCTGAGTCAACATAAGCGTTCCCATATATGACTCTCACTCTTCTTCCAAAATAGAATTTAGCAGACCTACACACCAGCCCCCGATTGTTCCTTTCTCTATGTGACTCTAATTTTCCCCAGATATGACTCTCGAACTTCCTCCAAACTACAGATTATGATGATTACCTACGCCACCCCACAGTTGCTTTCTCTGCGTGAATGTAACCGTTCATATATGACTCTCCTACTTCTTCGAACTACAGTTGTTATTCCTACAAACCACCACGACAAAGTTCTTTCTCTGAGTGAATGCAAGCGTTCTCACACTTCATCCAAATCACAGTTTAGCAGATCTACCAAGAAACTACAGAGAGTTGTTTTCTCTGTGTCACTGTAATCTTTCCTATATAAGGCTCTCGAACTTCTTCCAAACCACAGTTTAGCATGCCAACAAAATACGACCACAGAGTTGCTTTCTCTGCGTCAATGTAAGCATTCGTATATATGACTCTCCTACTTCCTCCAAAATACAGTTTAGAATGCTTAAAGACCAGCCACCCAAACGTTGCGTTCTCTGAGTGAATGTAAGCGTTCCCATGTTTGACTCTCACAATTGCTGCTAATTAGTGTTTAGAGGCTTGTAAAGCTGTCCCGAGTGTTGCTTTCTCTAGGTGACTGTAAGCTATCCTATATAACACTCTCGAACACCTTCCAAACTGCAGTTTAGCATCCCCACAACACATCACCCCATAGTTTCTTTCTCTGCGTGAATGTAAACGTTTGTATATGACTCTGGTACATCTTTCAAAATACAATTTAGCAGACCTAAAAATCACCCGCCAAGAGTTGCTTTCTCTAAGTGACTGTCAGCTTTTGAACTTCTTCCAATCTATAGTTTAGCATGCCTGCACTACAGCACCCCGTATTTGCTTTCTCTGTGTTAATGTAAGCGTTAGTATTTGTCTCTCGTACCTCTTCCAAAGTAGAGTTTAGTATGCTCAAAAACGGCCACCCCAACGTTGCTTTCTCTGAGTGAATGTAAGCGTTCCTGTATATGATTCGAACACTTCATTGAAAGTAGAGTTTAGCAGGCCTACGAACCACCCCCAGAGAGTTGCTTTCTGTAAATGACTGTAAGCTTTCCAGATATGACTCTCGAACATCCTCCAATCTATCGTTTAGTAGGCATACAAACATCACTCCATAGTTGCTTTCTCTGCATGAATGTAAGCGTTCCTATATATGATTCTCGTCCTTCTTCCAAACTAGAGTTTAGTATGCCTACAAACCACAACCCCATCGTTGATTTCTCCGAGTGAATGTACCCAGTCCCCCATATGATTCTCCCCCTTCTTCCAAAGTAGAGTTTTGCAGGCCTACAAACCATCCCCCGAAAGTTGTTTCTATAAATGACGGTACGCTTTCCTATATATTACTCTTTAACTTCTTGCAAAATAGAGATTAGCGTGGCTACAAAAAAGCCACCCCATAATTGTTTTCTCTGCATGAATGTAAGCGTTCCCATATATCATTCTCCTACTTCTTCCAAACTAGAGTTCAGTATGCCTACAAACCACCACACCATCGTTGCTTTCTCTGAGTGAATGTAAGCCTTCCCATATATGACTCTCACTCCGAAACCAAAATAGAGTTTAGCACGCCTACATTCCACACCCAGAGATTTGCTTTAAGCGACTCTAAGCTTTCTTATATGTGATTCTCAAACTTCGTCCAAACTAGAGTTTAGCATGCCTAGAAAACACAACCCCAGAGTTGCTTTCTCTGCATGAATGTAAGCATTTGAATATATGACTCTGGTATTTCTTTCAAAATACAATTCAGCAGACCTAAAAATCCACCGCCGAGAGTTGCTTTCTCTGACTGTCTGCTTTCGAACTTCTTCCAAACTATATTTTAGCAGGCCTACAAAACACCACCCCATAGTTGCTTTCTCTGCGTCCATATAAGCGTTCATATATATGACTCTCGTACTTCTTCCAAACTGGAGTTAGTATACCTACAAACCGGCACCCCAATTTACCTTTCTCTGAGTGAATGAAGCGTATCCATGTATGCCTCTTTCACTTCATCCAAATTAGAGTTTAGCGGCTTACAAACCACCTCCTGTGAGTTGCTTTCTCTAGGTGACTGTAAACTTTCCTATATAAGACTCTCGAACTTCTTCCAAACTACAGTTTAGCATGCCAACAATACAGCGTCCCATCGTTGATTTCTCTGAGTCAACATAAGCGTTCCCATATATGACTCTCACTCTTCTTCCAAAATAGAATTTAGCAGACCTACACACCAGCCCCCGATTGTTCCTTTCTCTATGTGACTCTAATTTTCCCCAGATATGACTCTCGAACTTCCTCCAAACTACAGATTATGATGATTACCTACGCCACCCCACAGTTGCTTTCTCTGCGTGAATGTAACCGTTCATATATGACTCTCCTACTTCTTCGAACTACAGTTGTTATTCCTACAAACCACCACGACAAAGTTCTTTCTCTGAGTGAATGCAAGCGTTCTCACACTTCATCCAAATCACAGTTTAGCAGACCTACCAAGAAACTACAGAGAGTTGTTTTCTCTGTGTCACTGTAATCTTTCCTATATAAGGCTCTCGAACTTCTTCCAAACCACAGTTTAGCATGCCAACAAAATACGACCACAGAGTTGCTTTCTCTGCGTGAATGTAAGCATTCGTATATATGACTCTCCTACTTCCTCCAAAATACAGTTTAGAATGCTTAAAAACCAGCCACCCAAACGTTGCGTTCTCTGAGTGAATGTAAGCGTTCCCATGTTTGACTCTCACAATTGCTGCTAATTAGTGTTTAGAGGCTTGTAAAGCTGTCCCGAGTGTTGCTTTCTCTAGGTGACTGTAAGCTATCCTATATAACACTCTCGAACACATTCCAAACTGCAGTTTAGCATCCCCACAACACATCACCCCATAGTTTCTTTCTCTGCATGAATGTAAGCGTTTGTATATGACTCTGGTACGTCTTTCAAAATACAATTTAGCAGACCTAAAAATCACCCGCCAAGAGTTGCTTTCTCTAAGTGACTGTCAGCTTTCGAACTTCTTCCAATCTATAGTTTAGCATGCCTGCACTACAGCACCCCGTATTTGCTTTCTCTGTGTTAATGTAAGCGTTCGTATTTATGTCTCTTGTACCTCTTCCAAAGTAGAGTTTAGTATGCTCACAAACGGCCACCCCAACGTTGCTTTCTCTGAGTGAATGTAAGCGTTCCTGTATATGATTTTAACACTTCTTTGAAAATAGAGTTTAGCAGGCCTACGAACCACCCCCTGAGAGTTTCTTTCTCTAAATGACTGTAAGCTTTCCAGATATGACTCTCGAACATCCTCCAAACTATAGTTTAGTAGGCATACACACATCACTCCATAGCTGGTTTGTCTGCGTGAATGTAACCGTTCATATATATGACTTTCCTACTTCTTCCGAACTACAATTAAGGCCACAAACTGCAACCCAAACCTTGCGTTCTGAGTGGATGTAAACCTTCCCATACTTGACTTTAAGAGTTGGTGCAAATTATCAGGCTTAGAAATCATCTCCCAAGAGTTGCTCTCTCTAGGTGACTGTAAGCTTTGCTATATAAGATTCTAAACTTCCTCCAAACTATAGTTTAGTAGGCATACAAACCTCACTCCATAGTTGCTTTCTCTGCATGAATGTAAGCGTTCCTATATATGATTCTCCTACTTTCTCCAAACTAGAGTTTAGTATGCCTACAAAACACAACCCCATCCTCGATTTCTCTGAGTCAATGTACGTGGTCCCCAATATGACTCTCCCACTTCTTCCAAAGTAGAGTTTTGCAGGCCTACCCTTCATCCCCCGAAAGTTGGTTTCTATAAATGAGTGTACGCTTTCCTATATAACTTCTTCCAAACTAGAGATTAGCATGGGTACAAAAAAGCCACCCCATAATTGCTTTCTCTGCATGAATGTAAGCGTTCCCATATATCATTTTCCTACTTCTTCCAAACTAGAGTTTAGTATGCCTACAAACCACCACACCATCGTTGCTTTCTCTGAGTGAATGTAACCCTTTCCATATATGACTCTCAATCTAAACCAAAATAGAGTTTAGCACGCCTACATTCCACACCCAGAGATTTGCTTTCTCTAAGTGACTCTAAGCTTTCTTATATGTGATTCTCAAACTTCGTCCAAACTAGAGTTTAGCACGCCTAGAAAACACCACCCCACAGTTCCTTTCTCTGCATGAATGTAAGCATTTGAATATATGACTCTGGTACTTCTTTCAAAATACAATTAAGCAGACCTAAAAATCCACCGCCAAGAGTTGCTTTCTCTAAGTGACTGTCTGCTTTCGAACTTCTTCCAAACTATATTTTAGCAGGCCTACAAAACACCACCACATAGTTGCTTTCTCTGCGTCCATATAAGCGTTCATATATATGACTCTAGTACTTCTTCCAAACTGGAGTTAGTATACCTACAAACCGGCACCCCAATTTACCTTTCTCTGAGTGAATGAAGCGTATCCATGTATGCCTCTTTCACTTCATCCAAATTAGAGTTTAGCGGCTTACAAACCACCTCCTGTGAGTTGCTTTCTCTAGGTGACTGTAAACTTTCCTATATAAGACTTTCGAACTTCTTCCAAACTACAGTTTAGCATGCCAACAATACAGCGTCCCATCGTTGATTTCTCTGAGTCAACATAAGCGTTCCCATATATGACTCTCACTCTTTTTCCAAAATAGAATTTAGCAGACCTACACACCAGCCCCCGATTGTTCCTTTCTCTAAATGACTCTAATTTTCCCCAGATATGACTCTCGAACTTCCTCCAAACTACAGATTATGATGATTACATACGCCACTCCACAGTTGCTTTCTCTGCGTGAATGTAACCGTTCATATATGACTCTCCTACTTCTTCGAACTACAGTTGTTATTCCTACAAACCACCACGACAAAGTTCTTTCTCTGAGTGAATGCAAGCGTTCTCACACATCATCCAAATTACAGTTTAGGAGACCTACCAACAAACTACAGAGAGTTGTTTTCTCTGTGTCACTGTAATCTTTCCTATATAAGGCTCTCGAACTTCTTCCAAACCACAGTTTAGCATGCCAACAAAATACGATCACAGAGTTGCTTTCTCTGCGTGAATGTAAGCATTCGTATATATGACTCTCCTACTTCCTCCAAAATACAGTTTAGAATGCTTACAAACCACCACCCAAACGTTGCGTTCTCTGAGTGAATGTAAGCGTTCCCATGTTTGACTCTCACAATTGATGCAAATTAGAGTTTAGCACGCTTAGAAACAATCTGCCGAGAGTTACTTTCTCTAGGTGACTGTAAGCTTTCTTATATAAGACTCGCGAACTTCTTCCAAACTACACTTTAGCATCCCAACGAAACACTGCCCTATCGTTGATTTCTCTGAGTGAACATAAGCGTTCCCACATATGAATTTCACTCTTCTTCCAAAATAGAATTTAGCAGATCTACAAAACGGCCCCCGATTGTTGCTTTCTCTAAGTGACTGCAATTTTCCCCAGATATGACTCTCGAACTTCCTCCAAAGTATAGATAAACATGCGTACATACACCACCCAACAGTTTCTTTCTCTGCGTGAATGTAACCGTTCATACATATGACTCTCCTACTTCTTAGGGTAAAGGTTAAGCGTTAGGGTTAGGGATTAGTGATTAGGGTTTTTGGTTAGTGTTAGGGTTAGCGGTTAGGAGTTAGTGTTTTATGAAGGGGTATGGTTAGAATTAGGATTGGGGTTAGAGTTAGGGTGAGGTATAGGGGTTAGGTTTAGGGTAAAAGGATAGGATTAGGGTTACGGGTTGGGCTTAGGTTTAGGGTTAAAGTTTACTGCTAGGGTAAGGGATAGGGTTCAGGGTTAGCTTTAGGGGTTCTGGATAGGGTTAGGTGTTAGGTTAGTGTCAGGGTTAGGTCTAGTCGTGAGGGTAAGGTTTAGGGTTAGCTTTAAGAGCTAGGGTTACGTTTAATGGTTAGGATTAGGATTAGGGCTAAGGGTTAGGGTAAGGCTTAGGGGTTAGGGTGAAGGGTTAGGGTCAAGGGTTAGGGTTTTTGTTAGGCATAGCGTTGGGGTTAGAAGTAAGGGTTACTGTCAGTGTTAGGGTTGTAGGTAGAGTTACGGTTAGGGTTAGCGGTTTAGAATTAGGGTTAGGGATTAGGTGTCACAGTGATGACTAGGAGATAGGGTTAGAATTATGGGATAGGGGTTGTTCTCAGGAAATGGGTTATGCATTAAGGTTAGGATAAGAGGTTAAAGTTAGGCGCACGGTGAGGTTTACGTGTTAAGGGGAGAAATAGGAACAGGGTTGGGTGTTACGTTCAGGGTTAGGGTTATCTGTTAAAGGTATTGTTTATGCTTAGCGCACGGGCCCTGTCTGCATTAGGCGGGCGGGGGGAGTTTAGGGGGCTGGGATTGTACCCGGGAACCCACTCTATCATACTCTGGGTATGGGCCCGTGGGTTTCATACAGGACACAGTGGTAGAGCCTCCTTTCACGCATGGCATGGGAGGATTGCAGGCTTTCTAAACTCTAAGAAAGCAAGAAGTCTGAGAATTAGATTTAGGGTTATGATTATGGTTAGGGTTAAGGATGAAGTTTAGTGTTAGGGTGAGGGCTTAGGGTTAGGGATTAGGGTTAGGGTTAAAGGTTACTCTTAGGTTTAACGGTTACACTTTGGTTTAGGGTTGAGGTTTACGGTTAGGGTTAAGATGAGGGGTTAGGGTTTGGTACAGGGTTAGGGTTAAGTGTTAGGTTTATGGTTGAAGATTAGGATTAGGGTTAGGATTAAAGGTTAGCGTGAGAGTTAACGCTTAGGGTTAAGGTTAAGAGTTAGGGTTTAGGGTTAGGGTTAGGGTTAGTTTTAGGGTTAGAGTTATGTGCTATGGTTTGTGTTAGACGTTAGGGTTAGGTTTACTGGTCACGGTTAGGGTTAAGTTTAGGGGGTAGCATTAGGGTTAGGGTTAGGGTTAAGGGATAGGATTAGGGATAAGTGTTGGGCTTAGGGTTAGGGTTTAGTGTTAGGGTTATCATTAAGGATTAGGGGAAGGGTCAGGGTTAAATGCTTGGGTGCGGGTAATGGTTAGGGTCAGGGTTAAGGTTCACGGATAGGGTTAGTGTTAAGGGTTACGGGTAGGTTTAGGGTTCAGGGTTAGAGTTACCATTAGGGCTTAAGGTTAGGATTAGGCGGTAGGTTAGACTTAGGGTTAGATCTAGGCGTTAGGGTAAGGGCTAGCGTTAGGGTTAAGAGATAGGGTTAGGTTTAATGCTTAGGATTAGGGTTAGGGTTTGGGGTTAAAGTAAGTGTTAGGGGTTAGGTTTAAGGATCGAAGCTTAGGGTTATTTTTAGCTGTAGTGTTAGGGTTAGGGATAAGGGATCCCATTAGCATTAAGGGTCTTCCTTACTGTAGGGTTAAGGGTTAGGCTTAGAGTTAAAGGTTAAGGTTAGGGTCAGTGTTAAGATTTAGGGTGAGGGTTAACGGTTAGGGTAAAGGTTAAGCGTTAGGGTTAGGGATTAGTGATTAGGGTTTCTGGTTAGTGTTAGGGTTAGCGGTTAGGAGTTAGTGTTTTATGAAGGGGTATGGTTAGAATTAGGATTGGGGTTAGAGTTAGGGTGAGGTATAGGGGTTAGGTTTAGGGGTTAGTTTTAGGGTAAAAAGATAGGATTAGGGTTACGGGTTGGGCTTAGGTTTAGGGTTAAAGTTTACTGATAGGGTTAGGGATAGGGTTCAGGGTTAGCTTTAGGGGTTCTGGTGAGGGTTAGGTGTTAGGTTAGTGTCAGGGTTAGGTCTAGTCGTGAGGGTAAGGTTTAGGGTTACCTTTAAGAGCTAGGGTTAGGTTTAATGGTTAGGATTAGGATTAGGGTTAAGGGTTAGGGTAAGGCTTAGGGGTTAGGGTGAAGGGTTAGGGTTTTTATTAGGCATAGCGTTGGGGTTAGAAGTAAGGGTTACTGTCAGTGTTAGGGTTGTAGGTAGGGTTAGGGTTAGGGTTAGCGGTTTAGAATTAGGGTTAGGGATTAGGTGTCACAGTGATCACTAGGAGATAGGGTTAGAATTATGGGATAGGGGTTGTTCTCAGGAAATGCGTTATGCATTAACGTTAGGATAAGAGGTTAAAGTTAGGCGCACGGTGAGTTTTACGTGTTAAGGGGAGAAATAGGAACAGGGTTGGGTGTTACGTTCAGGGTTAGGGTTATCTGTTAAAGGTATTGTTTATGCTTAGCGCACGGGCCCTGTCTGCATTAGGCGGGCGGGGGGAGTTTAGGGGGCTGGGATTGTACCCGGGAAGCCACTCTATCATACTCTGGGTATGGGCCCGTGGGTTTCAAGCAGGACACAGTGGTAGAGCCTCCTTTCACGCATGGCATGGGAGGATTGCAGACTTTCTAAACTCTAAGAAAGCAAGAAGTCTGAGAATTAGATTTAGGGTTAGGATTCTGGTTAGGGTTAAGGATGAAGTTTAGTGTTAGGGTGAGGGCTTAGGGTTAGGGATTAGGGTTAGGGTTAAAGGTTACTCTTAGGTTTAACGGTTACACTTTGGTTTAGGGTTGAGGTTTACGGTTAGGGTTAAGATGAGGGGTTAGGGTTTGGTACAGGGTTAGGGTTAAGTGTTAGGTTTAGGGTTGAAGATTAGGATTAGGGTTAGGATTAAAGGTTAGCGTGAGAGTTAACGCTTAGGGTTAAGGTTAAGAGTTAGGGTTTAGAGTTAGAGTTAGGGTATTTTTAGGGTTAGAGTTATGTGCTATGGTTTGTGTTAGAGGTTAGGGGTAGGTTTACTGGTCACGGTTAGGGTTACGTTTAGGGGGTAGCATTAGGGTTAGGGTTAGGGTTAAGGGATAGGATTAGGGATAAGTGTTGGGCTTAGGGTTAGGGTTTAGTGTTAGGGTTAGCAGTAAGGATTAGGGTTAGGTTCAAGTTTAAATGCTTGGGTGCGGGTAATGGTTAGGGTCAGGGTTAAGGTTCACGGATAGGGTTAGTGTTAAGGGTTACGGGTAGGTTTAGGGTTCAGAGTTAGAGTTAGCATTAGGGCTTAAGGTTAGGATTATGCGGTAGGTTAGACTTAGGGTTAGATCTAGGCCTTAGGGTTAGGGTTAGGGCTAGGGTTAGGGTCAGGGTCAGGGTCAGGGGTCAGGGTCAGTGTCAGGGGTTAGGGTTAGGGGTTAGGGTTAGGATAAGGGGTTAGGGTTAGGGTTAGGGGTTAGGGTTAGTGTTAGGGTTAGGGTTAAGGTCATGGTCAGTGTCAGTGGTCAGGGTCAGGGTCAGGGGTTAGGGTTAGGGGTTAGGGTTAGGGTTAGGGGTTAGGGTTAGGGTTAGGGTTAGGGGTTAGGGTTAGAGGTTAGGGTTAGGGTTAGGGGTTAGGGTTAGGGTAGGGGTTAGGGGTTAGGGTTAGGGGTTTGGGTTAGGGTTAGGTCTTAGGGTTAGGGTTAAGGTTCACGGATAGGGTTAGTGTTAAGGGTTACGGGTAGGTTTAGGGTCCAGGGTTAGAGTTACCATTAGGGCTTAAGTTTAGCATTACGCGGTAGGTTAGATTTAGGGTTAGATCTAGGCCTTAGGGTAAGGGCTAGCGTTAGGGTTAAGAGATAGGGTTAGGTTTACTGCTTAGGATTAGGGTTAGGGTTTGGGGTTAAAGTAAGTGTTAGGGGTTAGGTTTAAGGATCCAAGGTTAGGGTTATTTTTAGCTGTAGTGTTAGGGTTAGGGATAAGGGATCCCATTACCATTAAGGGTCTTCCTTACTGTAGGGTTAAGGGTTAGGCTTAGAGTTAAAGGTTAAGGTTAGGGTCAGTGTTAAGATTTAGGGTGAGGGTTAACGGTTAGGGTAAAGGTTAAGCGTTAGGGTTAGGGATTAGTGATTAGGGTTTTTGGTTAGTGTTAGGGTTAGCGGTTAGGAGTTAGTGTTTTATGAAGGGGTATGGTTAGAATTAGGATTGGGGTTAGAGTTAGCGTGAGGTATAGGGGTTAGGTTTAGGGGTTAGTTTTAGGGTTAAAGGATAGGATTAGGGTTACGGGTTGGGCTTAGGTTTAGGGTTAAAGTTTACTGCTAGGGTTAGGGATAGGGTTCAGGGTTAGCTTTAGGGGTTCTGGTGAGGGTTAAGTGTTAGGTTGGTGTCAGGGTTAGGTCTAGTCGTGAGGGTAAGGTTTAGGGTTAGCTTTAAGAGCTAGGGTTAGGTTTAATGGTTAGGATTAGGATTAGGGTTAAGGGTTAGGGTAAGTCTTAGGGGTTAGGGTGAAGGGTTAGGGTCAAGGGTTAGAGTTTTTGTTAGGCATAGCGTTGGAGTTACAAGTAAGGGTTACTGTCAGTGTTAGGGTTGTAGGTAGGGTTACGGTTAGGGTTAGTGGTTTGGAATTAGTGTTAGGGATTAGGGGTCTCAGTGATGACTAGGAGATAGGGTTAGAATTATGGGATAGGGGTTGTTCTCAAGAAAAGGGTTATGCATTAACGTTAGGATAAGAGGTTAAAGTTAGGCGCACGGTGAAGTTTATGTGTTACGGGGCGAAATAGGAACAGGGTTGGGTGTTATGTTCAGGGTTAGGGTTATCTGTTAAAGGTATTGTTTATGCTTAGCGCACAGGCCCTGTCTGCATTAGGCGGGCGGGGAGGAGTTTTGGGGGCTGGGATTGTACCCGGGAACCCACTCTATCATACTCTGGGTATGGGCCCGTGGGTTTCATACAGGACACAGTGGTAGAGCCTCCTTTCACGCATGGCATGGGAGGATTGCAGGCTTTCTAAACTCTAAGAAAGCAAGAAGTCTGAGAATTAGATTTAGGGTTAGGATAATGGTTAGGGTTAAGGATGAAGTTTAGTGTTAGGGTGAGGGCTTAGGGTTAGGGATTAGGGTTAGGGTTAAAGGTTACTCTTAGGTTTAACGGTTACACTTTGGTTTAGGGTTGAGGTTTACGGTTAGGGTTAAGATGAGGGGTTAGGGTTTGGTACAGGGTTAGGGTTAAGTGTTAGGTTTAGGGTTGAAGATTAGGATTAGGGTTAGGATTAAAGGTTAGCGTGAGAGTTAAGGCTTAGGGTTAAGGTTAAGAGTTAGGGTTTAGGGTTAGGGTTAGGGTTAGTTTTAGGGTTAGAGTTATGTGCTATGGTTTGTGTTAGAGGTTAGGGTTAGGTTTACTGGTCACGGTTAGGGTTACGTTTAGGGGGTAGCATTAGGGTTAGGGTTAGGGTTAAGGGATAGGATTAGGGATAAGTGTTGGGCTTAGGGTTAGGGTTTAGTGTTAGGGTTATCATTAAGGATTAGGGGAAGGGTCAGGGTTAAATGCTTGGGTGCGGGTAATGGTTAGGGTCAGGGTTAAGGTTCACGGACAGGGTTAGTGTTAAGGGTTACGGGTAGGTTTAGGGTTCAGGGTTAGAGTTAGCATTAGGGCTTAAGGTTAGGATTAGGCGGTAGGTTAGATTTAGGGTTAGATCTAGGCGTTAGGGTAAGGGCTAGCGTTAGGGTTAAGAGATAGGGTTAGGTTTAATGCTTAGGATTAGGGTTAGGGTTTGGGGTTAAAGTAAGTGTTAGGGGTTAGGTTTAAGGATCCAAGGTTAGGGTTATTTTTAGCTGTAGTGTTAGGGTTAGGGATAAGGGATCCCATTAGCATTAAGGGTCTTCCTTACTGTAGGGTTAAGGGTTAGGCTTAGAGTTAAAGGTTAAGGTTAGGGTCAGTGTTAAGATTTAGGGTGAGGGTTAACGGTTAGGGTAAAGGTTAAGCGTTAGGGTTAGGGATTAGTGATTAGGGTTTCTGGTTAGTGTTAGGGTTAGCGGTTAGGAGTTAGTGTTTTATGAAGTGGTATGGTTAGAATTAGGATTGGGGTTAGAGTTAGGGTGAGGTATAGGGGTTAGGTTTAGGGGTTAGTTTTAGGGTAAAAGGATAGGATTAGGGTTACGGGTTGGGCTAGGTTTAGGGTTAAAGTTTACTGCTAGGGTTAGGGATAGGGTTCAGGGTTAGCTTTAGGGGTTCTGGTGAGGGTTAGGTGTTAGGTTAGTGTCAGGGTTAGGTCTAGTCGTGAGGGTAAGGTTTAGGGTTACCTTTAAGAGCTAGGGTTAGGTTTAATGGTTAGGATTAGGATTAGGGTTAAGGGTTAGGTTAAGGCTTAGGGGTTAGGGTGAAGGGATAGGGTCAAGGGTTAGGGTTTTTGATAGGCATAGCGTTGGGGTTAGAA
>NW_027182884.1:467500-472500 GCF_041146395.1 Eulemur rufifrons
GTGTAGGGTCAGTGTTAAGATTTAGGGTGAGGGTTAACAGTTAGGGTAAAGGTTAAGCGTTAGGGTTAGGGATTAGTGATTAGGGATTTTGGTTAGTGTTAGGGTTAGCGGTTAGGAGTTAGTGTTTTATGAAGGGGTATGGTTAGAATTAGGATTGGGGTTAGAGTTAGGGTGAGGTATAGGGGTTAGGTTTAAGGGTTAGTTTTGGGGTAAAAGGATAGGATTAGGGTTACGGGTTGAGCTTAGGTTTAGGGTTAAAGTTTACTGCTAGGGTTAGGGATAGGGTTCAGGGTTAGCTTTAGGGGTTCTGGTTAGGGTTAGGTGTTAGGTTAGTGTCAGGGTTAGGTCTAGTCGTGAGGGTAAGGTTTAGGGTTAGCTTTAAGAGCTAGGGTTAGGTTTAATGGTTAGGATTAGGATTAGGGTTAAGGGTTAGGGTAAGGCTTAGGGGTTAGGCTGAAGGGTTAGGGTGAAGGGTTATGGTTTTTGTTAGGCATAGCGTTGGGGTTAGAAGTAAGGGTTACTGTCAGTGTTAGGGTTGTAGGTAGGGTTACGGTTAGGGTTAGTGGTTTAGAATTAGGGTTAGGGATTAGGTGTCACAGTGATGACTAGGAGATAGGGTTAGAATTATGGGATAGGGGTTGTTCTCAGGAAATGGGTTATGCATTAACGTTTGGATAACGGGTTAAAGTTAAGCGCACGGTGAGGTTTACGTGTTAAGGGGAGAAATAGGAACTGGGTTGGGTGTTATGTTCAGGGTTAGGGTTATCTGTTAAAGGTATTGTTTATGCTTAGCGCACGGGCCCTGTCTGCATTAGGCGGGCGGGGGGAGTTTAGGGGGCTTGGATTGTACCCGGGAACCCACTCTATCATACTCTGGGTATGGGCCCGTGGGTTTCATGCAGGACACAGTGGCAGAGCCTCCTTTAACGCATGGCATGGGAGGATTGCAGGCTTTCTAAACTCTAAGAAAGCAAGAAGTCTGAAAATGAGATTTAGGGTTGGATTATGGTTAGGGTTAAGGATGAAGTTTAGAGTTAGGGTGAGGGCTTAGGGTTAGGGATTAGGGTTAGGGTTAAAGATTACTCTTAGGTTTAACGGTTACACTTTGGTTTAGGGTTGAGGTTTACGGTTAGGGTTAAGATGAGCGGTTAGGGTTTGGTACAGGGTTAGGGTTAAGTGTTAGGTTTAGGGTTGAAGATTAGGATTAGGGTTAGGATTAAAGGTTAGCGTGAGAGTTAACGCTTAGGGTTAAGGTTAAGAGTTAGGGTTTACGGTTAGGGTTAGGGTTAGGGTTAGTTTTAGGGTTAGAGTTATGTGCTATGATTTGTGTTAGAGGTTAGGGTTAGGTTTACTGGGCACGGATAGGGTTACGTTTAGGGGTTAGCATTAGGGTTAGGGTTAGGGTTAAGGGATAGGATTAGGGTTAAGTGTTGGGCTTAGGGTTAGGGTTTAGTGTTAGGGTTAGCATTAAGAATTAGGGTTAGGGTCAGGGTTAAATGCTTGGTTGCGGGTAATGGTTAGGGTCAGGGTTAAGGTTCACGGATAGGGTTAGTGTTAAGGGTTATGGGTAGGTTTAGGGTTCAGGGTTAGAGTTAGCATTAGGGCTTACGGTTAGCATTAGGCGGTAGGTTAGATTTAGGGTTAGATCTAGGCGTTAGGGTAAGGGCTAGCGTTAGGGTTAAGAGATAGGGTTAGGTTTAATGCTTATTATTAGGGTTAGGGTTTGGGGTTAAAGTAAGTGTTAGGGGTTAGGTTTAAGGATCAAAGGTTAGGGTTATTTTTAGCTGTAGTGTTAGGGTTAGGGATAAGGGATCCCATTAGCATTAAGGGTCTTCCTTACTGTAGGGTTAAGGGTTAGGCTTAGAGTTAAAGGTTAAGGTTAGGGTCAGTGTTAAGATTTAGGGTGAGGGTTAACGGTTAGGGTAAAGGTTAAGGGTTAGGGTTAAGGATTAGTGATTAGGGTTTTTGGTTAGTGTTAGGGTTAGCGGTTAGGAGTTAGTGTTTTATGAAGGGGTATGGTTAGAATTAGGATTGGGGTTAGAGTTAGGGTGAGGTATAAGGGTTAGGTTTAGGGGTTAGTTTTAGGGTAAAAGGATAGGATTAGGGTTACGGGTTGGGCTTAGGTTTAGGGTTAAAGTTCTCTGCTAGGGTTAGGGATAGGGTTCAGGGTTAGCTTTAGGGGTTCTGGTTAGGGTTAGGTGTTAGGTTAGTGTCAGGGTTAGGTCTAGACGTTAGGGTAAGGTTTAGGGTTAGCTTTAAGAGCTAGGGTTAGGTTTAGTGGTTAGGATTAGGATTAGGGTTAAGGGTTAGGGTAAGGCTTAGGGGTTAGGGTGAAGGGTTAGGGTCAAGGGTTAGGGTTTTTGTTAGGCATAGCATTGGGGTTAGAAGTAAGGGTTACTGTCAGTGTTAGGGTTGTAGGTAGGGTTACGGTTAGGGTTAGCGGTTTAGAATTAGGGTTAGGGATTAGGTGTCACAGTGATGACTAGGAGATAGGGTTAGAATTATGGGATAAGGGTTGTTCTCAGGAAATGGGTTATGCATTAACGTTAGGATAAGAGGTTAAAGTTAGGCGCACGGTGAGGTTTACGTGTTAAGGGGAGAAATAGGAACAGGGTTGGGTGTTATGTTCAGGGTTAGGGTTATCTGTTAAAGGTATTGTTTATGCTTAGCGCACGGGCCCTGTCTGCATTAGGCGGGCGGGGGGAGTTTAGGGGGCTGGGATTGTACCCGGGAACCCACTCTATCATACTCTGGGTATGGGCCCGTGCGTTTCATGCAGGACACAGTGGTAGAGCCTCCTTTCACGCATGGCATGGGAGGATTGCAGGCTTGCTAAACTCTAAGAAAGCAAGAAGTCTGAGAATTAGATTTAGGGTTAGGATTCTGGTTAGGGTTAAGGATCAAGTTTAGTGTTAGGGTGAGGGCTTAGGGTTAGGGACTAGGGTTAGGGTTAAAGGTTACTCTTAGGTTTAACGGTTACACTTTGGTTTCGGGTTGAGGTTTACGGTTAGGGTTAAGATGAGGGGTTAGTGTTAGGTACAGGGTTAGGGTTAAGTGTTAGGTTTAGGGTTGAAGATTAGGATTAGGGTTAGGATTAAAGGTTAGCGTGAGAGTTAACGCTTAGTGTTAAGCTTAAGAGTTAGGGGTTAGGGTTAGGTTTAGGGTTCGTTTTAGGGTTAGAGTTATGTGCTATGGTTTGTGTTAGAGGTTAGGGTTAGGTTTACTGGTCACGGTGAGGGTTAGGTTTAGGGGTTAGCATTAGGGTTGGGGTTAAGGGATAGGATTAGGGTTAAGTGTTGGGAGTAGGGTGAGGGTTTAGTGTTAGGGTTATCATTAAGGATTAGGGGTAGGGTCAGAGTTAAATGCTTGGGTGCGGGTAATGGTTAGGGTCAGGGTTAAGGTTCACGGATAGGGTTAGTGTTAAGGGTTATGGGTAGGTTTAGGGTTCAGGGTTAGAGTTAGCATTAGGGCTTAAGGTTAGGATTAGGCGGTAGGTTCGATTTAGGGTTAGATCTAGGCATTAGGGTAAGGGCTAGCGTTAGGGTTAAGAGATAGGGTTAGGTTTAATGCTTAGGATTAGGGTTAGGGTTTGGGGTTAAAGTAAGTGTTAGGGGTTAGGTTTCAGGATCAAAGGTTAGGGTTATTTTTAGCTGTAGTGTTAGGGTTAGGCATAACAGATCCAATTAGCATTAAGAGTCTTCCTTACTGTAGGGTTAAGGGTTAGGCTTAGAGTTAAAGGTTAAGGTTAGGGTCAGTGTTAAGATTTAGGGTGAGGGTTAACGGTTAGGGTAAAGGTTAAGCGTTAGGGTTAGGGATTAGTGATTAGGGTTTCTGGTTAGTGTTAGGGTTAGCGGTCAGGAGTTAGTGTTTTATGAAGGGGTATGGTTAGAATTAGGATTGGGGTTAGAGTTAGGGTGAGGTATAGGGGTTAGGATTAGGGGTTAGTTTTAGGGTAAAATGATAGGATTAGGGTTACGGGTTGGGCTTAGGTTTAGGGTTAAATTTACTGCTAGGGTTAGGGATAGGGTTCAGGGTTAGCTTTAGGGGTTCTGGTTAGGGTTAGGTGTTAGGTTAGTGTCAGGGTTAGGTCTAGTCTTGAGGGTAAGGTTTAGGGTTAGCTTTAAGAGCTAGGGTTAGGTTTAATGGTTAGGATTAGGATTAGGGTTAAGGGTTAGGGTAAGGCTTAGGGGTTAGGTTGAAGGGTTAGGGTCAAGGGTTAGGGTTTTTTTAGGCATAGCGTTGGGGTTAGAAGTAAGGGTTACTGTCAGTGTTAGGGTTGTAGGTAGGGTTACGGTTAGGGTTAGCGGTTTAGAATTAGGGTTAGGGATTAGGTGTCACAGTGATGACTAGGAGATAGGGTTAGAATTATGGGATAGGGGTTGTTCTCAGGAAATGGGTTATGCATTAACGTTAGGATAAGAGGTTAAAGTTAGGCGCACGGGGAGGTTTACGTGTTAAGGGGAGAAATAGGAACAGGGTTGGGTGTTATGTTCAGGGTTAGGGTTATCTGTTAAAGGTATTGTTTATGCTTAGCGCACGGGCCCTGTCTGCATTAGGCGGGCGGGGGGAGTTTAGGGGGCTGGGATTGTACCCGGGAACCCACTCTATCATACTCTGTGTATGGGCCCGTGGGTTTCATGCAGGACACAGTGGTAGAGCCTCCTTTCACGCATGGCATGGGAGGATGGCAGGCTTTCTAAACTCTAAGAAAGCAAGAAGTCTGAGAATTAGATTTAGGGTTGGATTATGGTTAGGGTTAAGGATGAAGTTTAGTGTTAGGGTGAGGGCTAAGGCTTAGGGATTAGCGTTAGGGATAAAGGTTAGTCTTAGGTTTAACGGTTACACTTTGGTTTAGGGTTGAGGTTTACGGTTAGGGTTTAGATGAGGGGTTAGTGTTTGGTACAGGGTTAGGGTTAAGTGTTAGGTTTAGGGTTGAAGATTAGGATTAGGGTTAGGATTAAAGGTTAGCGTGAGAGTTAACGCTTAGGGTTAAGGTTAAC
>NW_027182884.1:480000-482500 GCF_041146395.1 Eulemur rufifrons
GGATTAGGTGTCACAGTGATGACTAGGAGATAGGGTTAGAATTATGGGATAGGGGTTGTTCTCAAGAAATGGGTTATGCATTAACGTTAGGATAAGAGGTTAAAGTTAGGCGCACGGTGAGGTTTACGTGTTAAGGGGAGAAATAGGAACAGGGTTGGGTGTTATGTTCAGGGTTAAGGTTATCTGTTAAAGGTATTGTTTATGCTTAGCGCACGGGCCCTGTCTGCATTAGGCGGGCGGGGGGAGTTTAGGGGGCTGGGATTGTACCCGGGAACCCACTCTATCATACTCTGGGTATGGGCCCGTGGGTTTCATGCAGGACACAGTGGTAGAGCCTCCTTTCACGCATGGCATGGGAGGATGGCAGGCTTTCTAAACTCTAAGAAAGCAAGAAGTCTGAGAATTAGATTTAGGGTTAGGATTATGGTTAGGGTTAAGGATGAAGTTTAGTGTTAGGGTGAGGGCTTAGGGTTAGGGCTTAGGGTTAGGGTTAAAGGTTACTCTTAGGTTTAACGGTTACACTTTTTTTTAGTGTTGAGGTTTACGGTTAGGGTTAAGATGAGGGGTTAGGGTTTGGTACAGGGTTAGGGTTAAGTGTTAGGTTTAGGGTTGAAGATTAGGATTAGGGTTAGGATTAAAGGTTAGCATGAGAGTTAACGCTTAGTGTTAAGCTTAAGAGTTAGGGGTTAGGGTTAGGTTTAGGGTTCGTTTTAGGGTTAGAGTTATGTGCTATGGTTTGTGTTAGAGGTTAGGGTTAGGATTACTGGTCACGGTGAGGGTTACGTTTAGGAGTTAGCATTAGGGTTAGGGTTAAGGGATAGGATTAGGATTAAGTGTTGGGAGTAGGGTGAGGGTTTAGTGTTAGGGTTATCATTAAGGATTAGGGTTAGGGTCAGAGTTAAATGCTTGGGTGCGGGTAATGGTTAGGGTCAGGGTTAAGGTTCACGGATAGGGTTAGTGTTAAGGGTTATGGGTAGGTTTAGGGTTCAGGGTTAGAGTTAGCATTAGGGCTTAAGGTTAGGATTAGGCGGTAGGTTCGATTTAGGGTTAGATCTAGGCATTAGGGTAAGGGCTAGCGTTAGGGTTAAGAGATAGGGTTAGGTTTAATGCTTAGGATTAGGGTTAGGGTTTGGGGTTAAAGTAAGTGTTAGGGGTTAGGTTTCAGGATCAAAAGTTAGGGTTATTTTTAGCTGTAGTGTTAGGGTTAGGGATAACGGATCCAATTAGCATTAAGAGTCTTCCTTACTGTAGGGTTAAGGGTTAGGCTTAGAGTTAAAGGTTAAGGTTACGGTCAGTGTTAAGATTTAGGGTGAGGGTTAACGGTTAGGGTAAAGGTTAAGCGTTAGGGTTAGGGATTAGTGATTAGGGTTTCTGGTTAGTGTTAGGGTTAGCGGTCAGGAGTTAGTGTTTTATGAAGGGGTATGGTTAGAATTAGGATTGGGGTTAGAGTTAGGGTGAGGTATAGGGGTTAGGATTAGGGGTTAGTTTTAGGGTAAAATGATAGGATTAGGGTTACGGGTTGGGCTTAGGTTTAGGGTTAAATTTACTGCTAGGGTTAGGGATAGGGTTCAGGGTTAGCTTTAGGGGTTCTGGTTAGGGTTAGGTGTTAGGTTAGTGTCAGGGTTAGGTCTAGTCGTGAGGGTAAGGTTTAGGGTTAGCTTTAAGAGCTAGGGTTAGGTTTAATGGTTAGGATTAGGATTAGGGTTAAGGGTTAGGGTAAGGCTTAGGGGTTAGGGTGAAGGGTTAGGGTCAAGGGTTAGAGTTTTTTTAGGCATAGCGTTGGGGTTAGAAGTAAGGGTTACTGTCAGTGTTAGGGTTGTAGGTAGGGTTACGGTTAGGGTTAGCGGTTTAGAATTAGGGTTAGGGATTAGGTGTCACAGTGATGACTAGGAGATAGGGTTAGAATTATGGGATAGCGGTTGTTCTCAGGAAATGGGTTATGCATTAACGTTAGGATAAGAGGTTAAAGTTAGGCGCACGGTGAGGTTTACGTGTTAAGGGGAGAAATAGGAACAGGGTTGGGTGTTATGTTCAGGGTTAGGGTTATCTGTTAAAGGTATTGTTTATGCTTAGCGCACGGGCCCTGTCTGCATTAGGCGGGCGGGGGGAGTTTAGGGGGCTGGGATTGTACCCGGGAACCCACTCTATCATACTCTGTGTATGGGCCCGTGGGTTTCATGCAGGACACAGTGGTAGAGCCTCCTTTCACCCATGGCATGGGAGGATGGCAGGCTTTCTAAACTCTAAGAAAGCAAGAAGTCTGAGAATTAGATTTAGGGTTGGATTATGGTTAGGGTTAAGGATGAAGTTTAGTGTTAGGGTGAGGGCTTAGGCTTAGGTATTAGGGTTAGGGTTAAAGGTTAGTCTTAGGTTTAACGGTTACACTTTGGTTTAGGGTTGAGGTTTACGGTTAGGGTTAAGATGAGGGGTTAGTGTTTGGTACAGGGTTAGGGTTAAGTGTTAGGTTTAGGGTTGAAGATTAGGATTAGGGTTAGGATTA
>NW_027182884.1:487500-490000 GCF_041146395.1 Eulemur rufifrons
TTAGGGGGCTGGGATTGTACCCGGGAACCCACTCTATCATACTCTGGGTATGGGCCCGTGGGTTTCATGCAGGACACAGTGGTAGAGCCTCCTTTGACGCATGGCATGGGAGGATTGCAGGTTTTCTAAACTCTAAGAAAGCAAGAAGTCTGAGAATTAGATTTAGCGTTAGGATTATGGTTAGGGTTAAGGATGAAGTTTAGTGTTAGGGTGAGGGCTTAGGGTTAGGGATTAGGGTTAGGGTTAAAGGTTACTCTTAGGTTTAACGGTTCCACTCTGGTTTAGGGTTGAGGTTTACGGTTAGGGTTAAGATGAGGGGTTAGGGTTTGGTACAGCGTTAGAGTTAAGTATTAGGTTTAGTGTTGAAGATTAGGATTAGGGTTAGGATTAAAGGTTAGCGTGAGAGTTAAAGCTTAGGATTAAGGTTAAGAGTTAGGGTTTAGGGTTAGGTTTAGGGTTAGAGTTATGTGCTATGGTTTGTGTTAGCGGTTAGGGTTAGGTTTACTGGTGACGGTTAGGGTTACGTTTAGGGGTTAGCATTAGGGTTAGGGTTAGGGTTAAGGGATAGGATTAGGGTTAAGTGTTGGGCTTAGGGTTAGGGTTTAGTGTTAGGGTTAGCATTAAGGATTAGGGTTAGGGTCAGGGTTAAATGCTTGGGTGCGGGTAATGGTTAGGGTCGGGGTTAAGGTTCACGGATAGGGTTAGTGTTAAGGGTTACGGGTAGGTTTAGGGTTCAGGGTTAGTGTTAGCATTAGGGCTTAAGGTTAGGATTAGGCGGTAGGTTCGATTTAGGGTTAGATCTAGGCGTTAGGGTAAGGGCTAGCGTTAGGGTTAAGAGATAGGGTTAGGTTTAATGCTTAGGATTAGGGTTAGGGTTTGGGGTTAAAGTAAGTGTTAGGGGTTAGGTTTAAGGATGAAAGGTTACTGTTATTTTTAGCTGTAGTGTTACGGTTACGGAAAAGGGATCCCATTAGCATTAAGGGTCTTCCTTACTGTAGGGTTAAGGGTTAGGCTTAGAGTTAAAGGTTAAGGTTAGGGTCAGTGTTAAGATTTAGAGTGAGGGTTAATGGTTAGGGTAAAGGTTAAGCGTTAGGGTTAGGGATTAGTGATTAGGGTTTTTGGTTAGTGTTAGGGTTAGCGGTTAGGATTTAGTGTTTTATGAAGGGGTATGGTTAGAATTAGGATTGGGGTTAGAGTTAGGGTGAGGTATAGGGGTTAGGTTTAGGGGTTAGTTTTAGGGTAAAAGGATAGGATTAGGGTTACGGGTTGGGCTTAGGTTTAGGGTTAAAGTTCTCTGCTAGGGTTAGGGATAGGGTTCAGGCTTAGCTTTAGGGGTTCTGGTGAGGGTTAAGTGTTAGGTTAGTGTCAGGGTTAGGTCTAGTCGTGAGTGTAAGGTTTAGGGTTAGCTTTAAGAGCTAGGGTTAGGTTTAATGGTTAGGATTAGGATTAGGGTTAAGGGTTAGGGTAAGTCTTAGGGGTTAGGGTGAAGGGATAGGGTCAAGGGTTAGGGTTTTTGTTAGGCATAGCGTTGGGGTTAGAAGTAAGGGTTACTGTCAGTGTTAGGGTTGTAGGTAGGGTTACGGTTAGGGTTAGCGGTTTAGAATTAGGGTTAGGGATTAGGTGTCACAGTGATGACTAGGAGATAGGGTTAGAATTATGGGATAGGGGTTGTTCTCAGGAAATGGGTTATGCATTAACGTTAGGATAAGAGGTTAAAGTTAGGCGCACGGTGAGGTTTACGTGTTAAGGGGAGAAATAGGAACAGGGTTGGGTGTTATGTTCAGGGTTAGGGTTATCTGTTAAAGGTATTGTTTATGCTTAGCGCACGGGCCCTGTCTACATTAGGCGGGCGGGGGGGAGTTTTGGGGGCTGGGATTGTACCCGGGAACCTACTCTATCATACTCTGGGTATGGGTCCGTGGGTTTCATACAGGACACAGTGGTAGAGCCTCCTTTCACGCATGGCATGGGAGGATGGCAGGCTTTCTAAACTCTAAGAAAGCAAGAAGTCTGAGAATTAGATTTAGGGTTAGGATTATGGTTAGGGTTAAGGATGAAGTTTAGTGTTAGGGTGAGGGCTTAGGGTTAGGGCTTAGGGTTAGGGTTAAAGGTTACTCTTAGGTTTAACGGTTACACTTTGGTTTAGGGTTGAGGTTTACGGTTAGGGTTAAGATGAGGGGTTAGGGTTTGGTACAGGGTTAGGGTTAAGTGTTAGGTTTAGGGTTGAAGATTAGGATTAGGGTTAGGATTAAAGGTTAGCGTGAGAGTTAACGCTTAGGGATAAGGTTAAGAGTTAGGGGTTAGGGTTAGGTTTAGGGTTCGTTTTAGGGTTAGAGTTATGTGCTATGGTTTGTGTTAGCGGTTAGGGTTAGGTTTACTGGTCACGGTGAGGGTTACGTTTAGGGGTTAGCATTAGGGTTAGGGTTAAGGGATAGGATTAGGGTTAAGTGTTGGGCGTAGGGTTATGGTTTAGTGTTAGGGTTATCATTAAGGATTAGGG
>NW_027182884.1:500000-502500 GCF_041146395.1 Eulemur rufifrons
GTTTGGGTTAAGGGATAGGATTAGGGATAAGTGTTGGGCTTAGGGTTAGGGTTTAGTGTTAGGGTTATCATTAAGGATTAGGGGTAGGGTCAGGGTTAAATGCTTGGTTGTGGGTAATGGTTAGGGTCAGGGTTAAGGTTCACGGATAGGGTTAGTGTTAAGGGTTACGGGTAGGTTTAGGGTTCAGGGTTAGAGTTAGAGTTAGGGTTAGAATTAGGGGTTAGGGTTAGGGTAAGGGTCAGGGTCAGGGGTTAGGGGTTAGGGTTAGGGTTAGGGGTTAGGATTAGGGTTAGCGGTCAGGGTTAGGGTTAGGGTTAGGGGGTTAGGGTAATGGTTGGGGTTGGGGTTAGGGTTAGGGTTAGGGGTTAGGGTTAGGGGTTAGGGTTAGGGTTAGGGTTCGGGTTCGGGTTAGGGTTAGGGTTAGGGTTGTGTTAGGGTTAGGGTTAGGGTAGGGGTAGGGGTATGGGTAGGGTTAGGGGTTAGGGTTAGGATTAGGGGTTAGGCTCAGGGTCAGGGTCAGGGTCAGGGTTAGGGTTTAGGTTTAGGGTTAGGTTTGGGGTTGGGGTCGGGGTTAGGATTAGGGTTAGGGTTAGGGGTTAGGGTTAGGGTTAGGTGTTAGTGTTAGGGGTTAGGGGTTAGGGTTAGGGGTTAGGGTTAGGGTTAGGGGTTAGGGTTAGCGGTTAGGTTTAGGGTTAGGGTTAGGGGTAGGTTTAGGGGTTAGGGGTAGGGTTAGGGATTAGGGTTAGGGTTAGGGGTATGGGTAGGGGTAGGGTTAGGGGTTAGGGTTAGGGTTACGGTTGGGTTAGGGTTAGGGTTTAGGGTTAGGGTTAGGGGTTAGGGTTAGGGTTAGGGTTAGGTTAGGGTTAGGGGTAGGGTTAGGGTTAGGGTTAAGCGTTAGGGTTATGGTTAGGGTTAGGTGTAATGGTTAGGGTTAGGGGTTAGGGTTAGGGGTTAGGGTTAGGGTTAGGGGTTAGGGTTAGGGTTAGTGGTTAGGGTTAGGGGTTAGGGTAAGGGGTTAGGGTTAGGGTTAGGGCTAGGGCTAGGGCTAGGGTTAGGGTCAGGGTCAGGGTCAGGGGTCAGGGTCAGGGTCAGGGTTTAGGGTTAGGGGTTAGGGTTAGGGTTAGGGGTTCGGGTTAGGGTTAGGGGTTAGTGTTAGGGGTTAGGGTTAGGGTTAGGGTTAGGGGTTAGGGTGAGGGTTAGGGGTTAGGGTTAGGGTTAGGGGTTAGGGTTAGGGTTAGGGTTGGGGTTAGGGTTAGGGGTTAGGGTTAGGGTTAGGGTTAGGGGTTAGGATTAGGGCTAGGGCTAGGGTTAGGGTTAGGGGATAGGGTTTGGGTGACCGTTACGGTTAGGTTTAGGGTTAGGGTTGGGGTTGGGGTTGGGGTTAGGGCTAGGGCTAGGGCTAGGGCTAGGGTTAGAGTCAGGGTCAGGGTCAGGGGTCAGGGTCAGGGTCAGGGGTTAGGGTTAGGGGTTAGGGTTAGGGTTAGGATTAGGGGTTAGGGTTAGGGTTAGGGGTCAGGGTTAGGGATAAGGTTAGGGGTTAGGGTTAGGGTAGGGTTAGGGTTAGGGGTTACGGTTAGGGGTTAGGGTTAGGGTTAGGTGTTAGGGTTAGGGGTTAGGGTTAGGTTTAGTGGTTAGGGTTAGGGTAGGTGTTAGGGGTTAGGGTTAGGGGTTAGGGTTACGGTTAGGGGTTAGGGTTAGGGTTAGGGGTTAGGGTTAGGGTAAGGGTAAGGGTAAGGGTTAGGGTAAGGGTAAGGGTTAGGGTTAGGGGTTAGGGTTAGGGTTAGTGTTAGGGTTGGGTTAGGGTTAGGTTAGGGTTAGGGATAGGGGTTAGGGTTAGGGTTAGGGGTTAGGGTTAGGGTTAGGGGTTAGGGTTGGGGTTGGGGTTGGGGTTAGGGGTTAGGGTTAGGGTTAGGGGTTAGGGTTAGGTTTAGGGGTTAGGGTTAGGGTTAGGGTTAGGTTAGGGTTAGGTTTAAGGGATAGGATTAGGGTTAAGTGTTGGGCTTCGGGTGAGGGTTTAGTGTTAGGGTTATCATTAAGGATTAGGGTTAGGGTAAGGGTTAAATGCTTGGGTGCGGGAAATAGTTAGGGTCAGGGTTAAGGTTCACGGATTGGGTTAGTGTTAAGGGTTACGGGTAGGTTTAGGGTTCAGGGTTAGCGTTAGCATTAGGGCTTAAGGTTGGGATTAGGCGGTAGGTTATATTTAGGGTTAGATCTAGGCGTTAGGGTAAGGGCTAGCGTTAGGGTTAAGAGATAGGATTAGGTTTAATGCTTAGGATTAGGGTTAGGGTTTGGGGTTCAAGTAAGTGTTAGGGGTTAGGTTTAAGGATCAAAGGTTAGAGTTATTTTTAGCTGTAGTGTTAGGGTTAGGGATAAGGGATCCCATTAGCATTAAGGGTCTTCCTTACTGTAGGGTTAAGGGTTAGGCTTAGAGTTAAAGGTTCAGGTTAGGGTCAGTGTTAAGATTTCGGGTGAGCGTTAACGGTTAGGGTAAAGGTTAAGC
>NW_027182884.1:510000-517500 GCF_041146395.1 Eulemur rufifrons
AAGGATAGGATTAGGGTTACGGGTTGGGCTTAGGTTTAGGGTTAAAGTTTACTGCTAGGGTTAGGGATAGGGTTCAGGGTTAGCTTTAGGGGTTCTGGTTAGGTTTAGGTGTTAGGTTAGTGTCAGCGTTAGGTCTAGTCCTGAGGGTAAGGTTTAGGGTTAGCTTTAAGAGCTAGGGTTAGGTTTAATGGTTAGGATCAGGATTAGGGTTAAGGGTTAGGGTAAGGCTTAGGGGTTAGGGTGAAGGTTTAGGGTTTTTGTTAGGCATAGCGTTGGGGTTAGAAGTAAGGGTTACTGTCAGTGTCAGGGTTGTAGGTAGGGTTACGGTTAGGGTTAGCGGTTTAGAATTAGGGTTAGGGATTAGGTGTCACAGTGATGACTAGGAGATAGGGTTAGAATTATGGGATAGGGGTTGTTCTCAGGAAATGGGTTATGCATTAACGTTAGGATAAGAGGTTAAAGTTAGGCGCACGGTGAGGTTTACGTGTTAAGGGGAGAAATAGGAACAGGGTTGGGTGTTATGTTCAGGGTTAGGGTTATCTGTTAAAGGTATTGTTTATGCTTAGCGCACGGGCCCTGTCTGCATTGGGCGGGCGGGGGGAGTTTAGGGGACTGGGATTGTACCCGGGAACCCACTCTATCATACTCTGGGTATGAGCCCGTGGGTTTCATGCAGGACGCAGAGGTAGAGCCTCCTTTCACGCATGGCATGGGAGGATTGCAGGCTTTCTAAACTCTAAGAAAGCAAGAAGTCTGAGAATTAGATTTAGGGTTAGGATTATGGTTAGGGTTAAGGATGAAGTTTAGTGTTAGGGTGAGGGCTTAGGGTTAGGGATTAGGGTTAGGGTTAAAGGTTACTCTTAGGTTTAATGGTTACACTTTGGTATAGGGTTGAGGTTTACCGTTAGGGTTAAGATGAGGGGTTAGGGTTTGGTACAGGGTTAGGGTTAAGTGTTAGGTTTAGGGTTGAAGATTAGGATTAGGGTTAGGATTAAAGGTTAGCGTGAGAGTTAACGCTTAGGGTTAAGGTTAAGAGTTAGGGTTTAGGGTTAGGGTTAGGGTTAGGGTTAGATTTAGGGTTAGAGTTATGAGCTACGCTTTGTGTTAGAGGTTAGGGTTAGGTTTACTGGTCACGGTTAGGGTTACGTTTAGGGGGTAGCATTAGGGTTAGGGTTAGGGTTAAGGGATAGGATTAGGGATAAGTATTGGGCTTAGGGTTAGGGTTTAGTGTTAGGGTTAGCATTAAGGATTAGGGTTAGGGTCAGGGTTAAATTCTTGTGTGCGGGTAACAGTTAGGGTCAGGGTTAAGGTTCACGGATAGGGTTAGTGTTAAGGGTTACGGGTAGGTTTAGGGTTCAGGGTTAGAGTTAGCATTAGGGCTTAAGGTTAGGATAAGGCGGTAGGTTAGACTTAGGGTTAGATCTAGGCGTTAGGGTAAGGGCTAGCGTTAGGGTTAAGAGATAGGGTTAGGTTTAATGCTTAGGATTAGGGTTAGGGTTTGGGGTGAAAGTAAGTGTTAGGGGTTAGGTTTCAGGATCAAATGTTAGGGTTATTTTTAGCTGTAGTGTTAGGGTTAGGAATAAGGGATCCCATTAGCATTAAGGGTCTTCCTTACTGTAGGGTTAAGGGTTAGGCTTAGAGTTAAAGTTTAAGGTTAGGGTCAGTATTAAGATTTAGGGTGAGGGTTAACGGTTAGGGTAAAGGTTAAGCGTTAGGGTTAGGGATTAGTGATTAGGGTTTTTGGTTAGTGTTAGGGTTAGCGGTTAGGAGTTAGTGTTTTATGAAGGGGTATGGTTAGAATTAGGATTGGGGTTAGAGTTAGGGTGAGGTATAGGGGTTAGGTTTAGGGGTTAGTTTTAGGGTAAAAGGATAGGATTAGGGTTACGGGTTGGGCTTCAGTTTAGGGTTAAAGTTTACTGCTAAGGTTAGGGATAGGGTTCAGGCTTACCTTTAGGGGTTCTGGTTAGGGTTAGGTGTTAGGTTAGTGTCAGGGTTAGGTCTAGTCGTGAGGGTAAGGTTTAGGGTTAGCTTTAAGAGCTAGGGTTAGGTTTAATGGTTAGGATTAGGATTAGGGTTAAGGGTTAGGGTAAGGCTTAGGGGTTAAGGTGAAGGGTTAGGGTCAAGTGTTAGGGTTTTTGTTAGGCATAGCATTGGGGTTAGAAGTAAGGGTTACTGTCAGTGTTAGGGTTGTAGGTAGGGTTACGGTTAGGGTTAGCGGTTTAGAATTAGGGTTAGGGATTAGGTGTCACAGTGATGACTAGGAGATAGGGTTAGAATTATGGGATGGGGTTGTTCTCAGGAAATGGGTTATGCATTAACGTTAGGATAAGAGGTTAAAGTTAGGCGCACGGTGAGGTTTACGTGTTAAGGGGAGAAATAGGAACAGGGTTGGGTGTTATGTTCAGGGTTAGGGTTATCTGTTAAAGGTATTGTTTATGGTTAGCGCACGGGCCCTGTCTGCATTAGGCGGGCGGGGGTAGGTTAGGGGGCTGGGATTGTACCCGGGAACCCACTCTATCATACTCTGGGTATGGGCCCGTGGGTTTCATGCAGGACACAGTGGTAGAGCCTCCTTTCACGCATGGCATGGGAGGATGGCAGGCTTTCTAAACTCTAAGAAAGCAAGAAGTCTGAGAATTAGATTTAGGGGTAGGATTATGGTTAGGGTTAAGGATGAAGTTTAGTGTTAGGGTGAGGGCTTAGGGTTAGGGATTAGGGTTAGGGTTAAAGGCTACTCTTAGGTTTAACGGCTACACTTTGGTTTAGGGTTGAGGTTTACGGTTAGGGTTAAGATGAGGGGTTAGGGTTTGGTACAGGGTTAGGGTTAAGTGTCAGGTTTAGGGTTGAAGATTAGGATTAGGGTTAGGATTAAAGGTTAGCGTGAGAGTTAACGCTTAGGGTTAAGGTTAGGAGTTAGGGTTTAGGGTTAGGTTTGGGGTTAGGTTTAGTTTTAGGGTTAGAGTTATGTGCTATGGTTTGTGTTAGAGGTTAGGGTTAGGTTTACTGGTGACGGTTAGGGTTACGTTTAGGGGTTAGCATTAGGGTTAGGGTTAGGGTTAGGGTTAAGTGATAGGATTATGGTTAAGTGTTGGCCTTAGGGTTAGGGTTCAGTGTTAGGGTTATCATTAAGGACTAGGGGTAGGGTCAGGGTTAAATGCCTGGGTGCGGGTAATGGTTAGGGTCAGGGTTAAGGTTCACGGATAGGGTTAGTGTTAAGGGTTACGGGTAGGTTTAGGGTTCAGGGTTAGAGTTAGCATTAGGGCTTAAGGTTAGGATTAGGCATTAGGTTCGATTTAGGGTTAGATCTAGGCGTTCGGGTAAGGGCTAGCGTTAGGGTTAAGAGATAGGGTTAGGTTTAATGCTTAGGATTAGGGTTAGGGTTAGGGTTAGGGTTAGGGGTTAGGGTTAGGGTTAGGTGTTAGTGTTAGGGGTTAGGGGTTAGGGTTAGGGGTTAGGGTTAGGGTTAGGGGTTAGGGTTAGGTTTTAGGTTTATGGTTAGGGTTAGGTGTAGGGTTAGGGGTTAGGGGTATGGTTAGGGATTAGGGTTAGGGGTAGGGGTAGGGGTAGGGTTAGGGGTTAGGGTTAGGGGTAGGGGTAGGGGTTAGGGGTTAGGGTTAGGGGTTATGGTTTGAGTTAGGGTTAGGGGTTAGGGTTAGGGGTTAGGGTTAGTGGTTAGGGTTATGGTTAGGTTTAGGGTTGGATTAGGGTTGGGGTTGGGGTTGGGGTTAGGGTTAGTGTTAGGGGTTAGGGGTTAGGGTTAGGGTTAGGGTAGGGTTAGGGTTAGGGGTTAGGGTTAGGGGTTAGGGTTAGGGTAGGGTTAGGGTTAAGATGAGGGGTTAGGGTTTGGTACCGGGTTAGGGTTAAGTGTTAGGTTTAGGGTTGAAGATTAGGATTAGGGTTAGGATTAAAGGTTAGCGTGAGAGTTAACGCTTAGGGTTAAGGTTAAGAGTTAGGGTTTAGGGTTAGGGTTGGGTTTAGGGTTAGGTTTAGGTTTAGGGTTCGTTTTAGGGTTAGAGTTATGTGCTATGGTTTGTGTTAGAGGTTAGGGTTAGGTTTAGTGGTCACGGTGAGGGTTACGTTTAGGGATTAGCATTAGGGTTAGGGTTAAGGGATAGGATTAGGATTTAGTGTTGGGCGTAGGGTGAGGGTTTAGTGTTAGGGTTATCATAAAGGATTAGGGGTAGGGTCAGGTTTAAATGCTTGGGTGCGGGTAATGGTTAGGGTCAGGGTTAAGGTTCACGGATAGGGTTAGTGTTAAGGGTTACGGGTAGGTTTAGGGTTCAGGGTTAGAGTTAGCATTAGGGCTTAAGGTTAGGATTAGGCGGTAGGTTAGACTTAGGGTTAGATCTAGGCCTTAGGGTAAGGGCTAGCGTTAGGGTTAAGAGATAGGGTTAGGTTTAATGCTTAGGATTAGGGTTAGGGTTTGGGGTTAAAGTAAGTGTTAGGGGTTAGGTTTAAGGATCGAAGCTTAGGGTTATTTTTAGCTGTAGTGTTAGGGTTAGGGATAAGGGATCCCATTAGCATTAAGGGTCTTCCTTACTGTAGGGTTAAGGGTTAGGCTTAGAGTTAAAGGTTAAGGTTAGGGTCAGTGTTAAGATTTAGGGTGAGGGTTAACGGTTAGGGTAAAGGTTAAGCGTTAGGGTTAGGGATTAGTGATTAGGGTTTTTGGTTAGTGTTAGGGTTAGCGGTTAGGAGTTAGTGTTTTATGAAGGGGTATGGTTAGAATTAGGATTGGGGTTAGAGTTAGGGTGAGGTATAGGGGTTAGGTTTAGGGGTTAGTTTTAGGGTAAAAGGATAGGATTAGGGTTACGGGTTGGGCTTAGGTTTAGGGTTAAAGTTTACTGCTAGGGTTAGGGATAGGGTTCAGGGTTAGCTTTAGGGGTTCTGGTTAGGGTTAGATGTTAGGTTAGTGTCAGGGTTAGGTCTAGTCGTGAGGGTAAGGTTTAGGGTTAGTTTAAGAGCTAGGGTTAGTTTTAATGGTTAGGATTAGGATTAGGGTTAAGGGTTAGGGTAAGGCTTAGGGGTGAGGGTGAAGGGTGAGTGTAAAGGGTTAGTGTTTTTGTTAGGCATAGCGTTGGGGTTAGAAGTAAGGGTTACTGTCAGTGTTAGGGTTGTAGGTAGGGTTACGGTTAGGGTTAGCGGTTTAGAATTAGGGTTAGGGAATAGGTGTCACAGTGATGACTAGGAGATAGGGTTAGAATTATGGGATAGGGGTTGTTCTCAGGAAATGGGTTATGCATTAACGTTAGGATAAGAGGTTAAAGTTAGGCGCACGGTGAGGTTTACGTGTTAAGGGGAGAAATAGGAACAGGGTTGGGTGTTATGTTCAGGGTTAGGGTTATCTGTTAAAGGTATTGTTTATGGTTAGCGCACGGGCCCTGTCTGCATTAGGCGGGCGGGGGGAGTTTAGGGGGCGGGGATTGTACCCGGGAACCCACTCTATCATACTCTGGGTATGGGCCCGTGGGTTTCATGCAGGACACAGTGGTAGAGCCTCCTTTGACGCATGGCATGGGAGGATAGCAGGCTTTCTAAACTCTAAGAAAGCAAGAAGTCTGAGAATTAGATTTAGGGTTAGGATTCTGGTTAGGGTTAAGGATGAAGTTTAGTGTTAGGGTGAGGGATTAGGGTTAGGGTTAGGGTTAGGGTTAAAGGTTACTCTTAGGTTTAACGGTTACACTTTTTTTTAGGGTTGAGGTTTACGGTTAGGGTTAAGATGAGGGGTTAGGGTTTGGTACAGGGTTAGGGTTAAGTGTTAGGTTTAGGGTTGAAGATTAGGATTAGGGTTAGGATTAAAGGTTAGCGTGAGAGTTAACGCTTAGGGTTAAGCTTAAGAGTTAGGGGTTAGGGTTAGGTTTAGGGTTCGTTTTAGGGTTAGAGTTATGTGCTATGGTTTGTGTTAGAGGTTAGGGTTAGGTTTACTGGTCACGGTTAGGGTTAGTTTTAGGGGTTAGCATTAGGGTTAGGGTTAAGGGATAGGATTAGGGATAAGTGTTGGGCTTAGGGTTAGGGTTTAGTGTTAGGGTTATCATTAAGGATTAGGGGTAGGGTCAGGGTTAAATGCTTTGGTGCGGGTAATGGTTAGGGTCAGGGTTAAGGTTGACGGATAGGGTTAGTGTTAAGGGTTACGGGTAGGTTTAGGGTTCAGGGTTAGAGTTACCATTAGGGCTTAAGGTTAGGATTAGGCGGTAGGTTCGATTTAGGGTTAGATCTAGGCATTAGGGTAAGGGCTAGCGTTAGGGTTAAGAGATAGGGTTAGGTTTAATGCTTAGGATTAGGGTTAGAGTTTGGGGTTAAAGTAAGTGTTACGGGTTAGGTTTAAGGATCAAAGGTTAGGGTTATTTTTAGCTGTAGTGTTAGGGTTAGGGATAAGGGATCCCATTAGCATTAAGGGTCTTCCTTACTGTAGGGTTAAGGGTTAGTCTTAGAGTTAAAGGTTAAGGTTAGGGTCAGTGTTAAGATTTGGGGTGAGGGTTAACGGTTAGGGTAAAGGTTAAGTGTTAGGGTTAGGGATTAGTGATTAGGGTTTTTGGTTAGTGTTAGTGTTAGCGGTTAGGAGTTAGTGTTTTATGAAGGGGTATGGTTAGAATTAGGATTGGGGTTAGAGTTAGGGTGAGGTATAGGGGTTAGGTTTAGGGGTTAGTTTTAGGGTAAAAGGATAGGATTAGGGTTACGGGTTGGGCTTAGGTTTAGGGTTAAAGTTCACTGCTAGGGTTAGGGATAGGGTTCAGGCTTAGCTTTAGGGTTTCTGGTTAGGGTTAGGTGTTAGGTTAGTGTCAGGGTTAGATCTAGTCGTGAGGGTAAGGTTTAGGGTTAGCTTTAAGAGCTAGGGTTAGGTTTAGTGGTTAGGATTAGGATTAGGGTTAAGGGTTAGGGTAAGGCTTAGGGGTGAGGGTGAAGGGTTAGGGTCAAGGGTTAGGGTTTTTGTTAGGCATAGCGTTGGGGTTAGAAGTAAGGGTTACTGTCAGTGTTAGGGTTGTAGGTAGGGTTACGGTTAGGGTTAGCGGTTTAGAATTAGGGTTAGGGATTAGGTGTCACAGTGATGACTAGGAGATACGGTTAGAATTATGGGATAGGGGTTGTTCTCAGGAAATGGGTTATGCATTAACGTTAGGATAAGAGGTTAAAGTTAGGCGCACGGTGAGGTTTACGTGTTAAGGGGAGAAATAGGAACAGGGTTGGGTGTTATGTTCAGGGTTAGGGTTATCTGTTAAAGGTATTGTTTATGCTTAGCGCACGGGCCCTGTCTGCATTAGGCGGGCGGGGGGAGTTTAGGGGGCTGGGATTGTACCCGGGAACCCACTCTATCATACTCTGGGTATGGGCCCGTGGGTTTCATGCAGGACACAGTGGTAGAGCCTCCTTTCACGCATGGCATGGGAGGATTGCAGGCTTTCTAAACTCTAAGAAAGCAAGAAGTCTGAGAATTAGATTTAGGGTTAGGATTATGGTTAGGGTTAAGGATGAAGTTTAGTGTTAGGGTGAGGGCTTAGGGTTAGG
>NW_027182884.1:547500-557500 GCF_041146395.1 Eulemur rufifrons
AGGGTTAGGGGTTAGGGTTAGGGTTAGTGTTAGGGTTGAGTTAGGGTTAGGTTAGGGTTAGGGTTCGGGGTTAGGGTTAGGGTTAGGGGTTAGGGTTAGGGGTTAGGGTTAGGGTTTGGGTTGGGGTTGGGGTTAGCGGTTAGGGTTAGGGTTAGAGGTTAGGGTTAGGGTTAGGGGTTAGGGTTAGGGTTAGGGTTAGGTTAGGGTTAGGGTTAAGGGATAAGATTAGGGTTAAGTGTTGGGCTTAGGGTGAGGGTTTAGTGTTAGGGTTAGCATTAAGGATTAGGGTTAGGGTCAGGGTTAAATGCTTGGGTGCGGGTAATAGTTAGGGTCAGGGTTAATGTTAACGGATAGGGTTAGTGTTAAGGTTTACGGGTAGGTTTAGGGTTCAGGGTTAGAGTTACCATTAGGGCTTAAGGTTAGGATTAGGCGGTAGGTTATATTTAGTGTTAGATCTAGGCGTTAGGGTAAGGGCTAGCGTTAGGGTTAAGAGATAGGGTTAGGTTTAATGCTTAGGATTAGGGTTAGGGTTTGGGGTTAAAGTAAGTGTTAGGGGTTAGGTTTAAGGATCAAAGGTTAGGGTTATTTTTAGCTGTAGTGTTAGGGTTAGGGATAAGGGATCCCATTAGCATTAAGGGTCTTCCTTACTGTAGGGTTAAGGGTTAGGCTTAGAGTTAAAGGTTCAGGTTAGGGTCAGTGTTAAGATTTAGGGTGAGGGTTAACGGTTAGGGTAAAGGTTAAGCATTAGGGTTAGGGATTAGTGATTAGGATTTTTGGTTAGTGTTAACGTTAGCGGTTAGGAGTTAGTGTTTTATGAAGGGGTATGGTTAGAATTAGGATTGGGGTTAGAGTTAGGGTGAGGTATAGGTGTTAGGTTTAGGGGTTAGTTTTAGGGTAAAAGGATAGGATTAGGGTTACGGGTTGGGCTTAGGTTTAGGGTTAAAGTTTACTGCTAGGGTTAGGGATAGGGTTCAGGGTTAGCTTTAGGGGTTCTGGTTAGGGTTAGGTGTTAGGTTAGTGTCAGCGTTAGGTCTAGTCGTGAGGGTAAGGTTTAGGGTTAGATTTAAGAGCTAGGGTTAGGTTTAATGGTTAGGATTAGGATTAGGATTAAGGGTTAGGGTAAGGCTTAGGGGTTAGGGTGAAGGTTTAGGGTTTTTGTTAGGCATAGCGTTGGGGTTAGAAGTAAGGGTTACTGTCGGTGTCAGGGTTGTAGGTAGGGTTACGGTTAGGGTTAGCGGTTTAGAATTAGGGTTAGGGATTAGGTGTCACAGTGATGACTAGGAGATAGGGTTAGAATTATGGGATAGGGGTTGTTCTCAGGAAATGGGTTATGCATTAACGTTAGGATAAGAGGTTAAAGTTAGGCGCACGGTGAGGTTTACGTGTTAAGGGGAGAAATAGGAACAGGGTTGAGTGTTATGTTCAGGGTTAGGGTTATCTGTTAAAGGTATTGTTTATGCTTAGCGCACGGGCCCTGTCTGCATTGGGCGGGCGGGGGGAGTTTAGCGGGCTGGGATTGTACCCCGGAACCCACTCTATCATACTCTGGGTATGAGCCCGTGGGTTTCATGCAGGACGCAGAGGTAGAGCCTCCTTTCACGCATGGCATGGGAGGATTGCAGGCTTTCTAAACTCTAAGAAAGCAAGAAGTCTGAGAATTAGATTTAGGGTTAGTATTCTGGTTAGGGTTAAGGATGAAGTTTAGTGTTAGGGTGAGGGCTTAGGGTTACGGATTAGGGTTAGGGTTAAAGGTTACTCTTAGGTTTAATGGTTACACTTTGGTATAGGGTTGAGGTTTACCGTTAGGGTTAAGATGAGGGGTTAGGGTTTGGTACAGGGTTAGGGTTAAGTGTTAGGTTTAGGGTTGAAGATTAGGATTAGGGTTAGGATTAAAGGTTAGCGTGAGAGTTAACGCTTAGGGTTAAGGTTAAGAGTTAGGGTTTAGGGTTAGGGTTAGGTTTAGGGTTAGTTTTAGGGTTAGAGTTATGTGCTACGCTTTGTGTTAGAGGTTAGGGTTAGGTTTCCTGGTCACGGTTAGGGTTACGTTTAGGGGGTAGCATTAGGGTTAGGGTTAGGGTTAAGGGGTAGGATTAGGGATGAGTGTTGGGCTTAGGGTTAGGGTTTAGTGTTAGTGTTAGCATTAAGGATTAGGGTTAGGATCAGGGTTAAATGTTTGGGTGCGGGTAATGGTTAGGGTCAGGGTTAAGGTTCACGGATTGGGTTAGTGTTAAGGGTTACGGGTAGGTTTAGGGTTCAGGGTTAGAGTTAGCATTAGGGCTTAAGGTTAAGATTAGGCGGTAGGTTAGATTTAGGGTTAGATCTAGGCGTTAGGGTAAGGGCTAGCGTTAGGGTTAAGAGATAGGGTTAGGTTTAATGCTTAGGATTAGGGTTAGGGTTTAGGGTTAAAGTAAGTATTAGGGGTTAGGTTTAAGGATCCAAGGTTAGGGTTATTTTTAGCTGTAGTGTTAGGGTTAGGGATAAGGGATCCCATTAGCATTAAGGGTCTTCCTTACTGTAGGGTTAAGGGTTAGGCTTAGAGTTAAAGGTTAAGGTTAGGGTCAGTGTTAAGATTTAGGGTGAGGGTTAACGGTTAGGGTAAAGGTTAAGCGTTAGGGTTAGGGATTAGTGATTAGGGTTTTTGGTTAGTTTTAGGGTTAGCGGTTAGGAGTTAGTGTTTTATGAAGGGGTATGGTTAGAATTAGGATTGGGGTTAGAGTTAGGGTGAGGTATAGGGGTTAGGTTTAGGGGTTAGTTTTAGGGTAAAAGGATAGGATTAGGATTACGGGTTGGGCTTAGGTTTAGGGTTAAAGTTTACTGCTAGGGTTAGGGATAGGGTTCAGGCTTAGCTTTAGGGGTTCTGGTTTGGGTTAGGTGTTAGGTTAGTGTCAGCGTTAGGTCTAGTCGTGAGGGTAAGGTTTAGGGTTAGCTTTAAGAGCTAGGGTTAGGTTTAATGGTTAGGATTAGGATTAGGGTTAAGGGTTAGGGTAAGGCTTAGGGGTTAGGGTGAAGGGTTAGGGTTCTTGTTAGGCATAGCGTTGGTGTTAGAAGTAAGGGTTACTGTCAGTGTTAGGGTTGTAGGTAGGGTTACGGTTAGGGTTAGCCGTTTAGAATTAGGGTTAGGGATTAGGTGTCACAGTGATGACTAGGAGATAGGGTTAGAATTATGGGATAGGGGTTGTTCTCAGGAAATGGGTTATGCATTAACGTTAGGATAAGAGGTTAAAGTTAGGCGCACGGTGAGGTTTACGTGTTAAGGGGAGAAATAGGAACAGGGTTGGGTGTTATGTTCAGGGTTCGGGTTATCTGTTAAAGGTATTGTTTTTGCTTAGCGAACGGGCCCTGTCTGCATTAGGCGGGCGGGGGGAGTTTAGGGGGCTGGGATTGTACCCGGGAACCCACTCTATCATACTCTGGGTATGGGCCCGTAGGTTTCATGCAGGACACAGTGGTAGAGCCTCATTTCACGCATAGCATGGGAGGATTGCAGGCTTTCTAAACTCTAAGAAAGCAAGAAGTCTCAGAATTAGATTTAGGGTTAGGATTCTGGTTAGGGTTAAGGATGAAGTTTAGTGTTAGGGTGAGGGCTTACGGTTAGGGATTAGGGTTAGGGTTAAAGGTTACTCTTAGGTTTAACGGTTACACTTTGGTTTAGGTTTGAGGTTTAAGTTTAGGGTTAAGATGAGGGGTTAGGTTTTGGTACCGGGTTAGGGTTAAGTGTTAGGTTTAGGGTTGAAGATTAGGATTAGGGTTAGGATTAAAGGTTAGCGTGAGAGTTAACGCTTAGGGTTAAGGTTAAGAGTTAGGGTTTATGGTTAGGGTTAGGGTTAGGGTTAGTTTTAGGGTTAGAGTTATGTGCTATGGTTTCTGTTAGAGGTTAGGGTTAGGTTTACTGGTGACGGTTAGGGTTACATTTAGGGGGTAGCACTAGGGTTATGGTTAGGGTTAGGGTTAGGGGATAGGATTAGGGATAAATGTTGGGCTTAGGGTTAGGGTTTAGTGTTAGGGTTAGCATTAAGGATTAGGGTTAGGGTCAGGGTTAAATGCTTGGGTGCGGGTAATGGTTAGGGTCATGGTTAAGGTTCACGGATAGGGTTAGTGTTAAGGGTTACGGGTAGGTTTAGGGTTCAGGGTTAGAGTTAGCATTAGGGCTTAGGTTAGGATTAGGCGGTAGGTTAGACTTAGGGTTAGATCTAGGCCTTAGGGTAAGGGCTAGCGTTAGGGTTAAGAGATAGGGTTAGGTTTAATGCTTAGGATTAGGGTTAGGGTTTGGGGTGAAAGTAAGTGTTAGGGGTTAGGTTTAAGGATCCAAGGTTAGGGTTATTTTTAGCTGTAGTGTTAGGGTTAGGGATAAGGGTTCCCATTAGCATTAAGGGTGTTCCTTACTGTAGGGTTAAGGGTTAGGCTTAGAGTTAAAGGTTAAGGTTAGGGTCAGTGTTAAGATTTAGGGTGAGGGTTAACAGTTAGGGTAAAGGTTAAGCGTTAGGGTTAGGGATTAGTGATTAGGGTTTTTGGTTAGTGTTAGGGTTAGCGGTTAGGAGTTAGTGTTTTATGAAGGGGTATGGTTAGAATTAGGATTGGGGTTAGAGTTAGGGTGAGGTATAGGGGTTAGGGTTAGGAGTTAGTTTTAGGGTAAAAGGATAGGACTAGGGTTACGGGTTGGGCTTAGGTTTAGGGTTAAAGTTTACTGCTAGCGTTAGGGATAGGGTTCAGGGTTAGCTTTAGGGGTTCTGGTTAGGGTTAGGTGTTAGGTTAGTGTCAGGGTTAGGTCTAGTCGTGAGGGTAAGGTTTAGGGTTAGCTTTAAGAGCTAGGGTTAGGTTTAATAGTTAGGATTAGGATTAGGGTTAAGGGTTAGGGTAAGGCTTAGGGGTTAGGGTGAAGGGTTAGGGTCAAGGGTTAGGGTTTTTGTTAGGCATAGCGTTGGGGTTAGAAGTAAGGGTTACTGTCAGTGTTAGGGTTGTAGGTAGGGTTACGGTTAGTGTTAGCGGTTTAGAATTAGGGTTAGGGATTAGGTGTCACTGTGATGACTAGGAGATAGGGTTAGAATTATGGGATAGGGGTTGTTCTCAGGAAATGGGTTATGCATTCACGTTAGGATAAGAGGTTAAAGTTAGGCGCACGGTGAGGTTTACGTGTTAAGGGGAGAAATAGGAACAGGGTTGGGTGTTATGTTCAGGGTTAGGGTTATCTGTTAAAGGTATTGTTTATGCTTAGCGCACGGGCCCTGTCTGCATTAGGCGGGCGGGGGGAGTTTAGGGGGCTGGGATTGTACCCGGGAACCCACTCTATCATACTCTGGGTATGGGCCCGTGGGTTTCATGCAGGACACAGTGGTAGAGCCTCCTTTCACGCATGGCATGGGAGCATTGCAGGCTTTCTAAACTCTAAGATAGCAAGAAGTCTGAGAATTAGATTTAGGGTTAGGATTCTGGTTAGGGTTAAGGATGAAGTTTAGTGTTAGGGTGAGGGCTTAGGGTTAGGGATTAGTGTTAGAGTTAAAGGTTACTCTTAAGTTTAACGGTTACACTTTGGTTTAGGGTTGAGGTTTACGGTTAGGGTTAAGATGAGGGGTTAGGGTTTGGTACAGGGTTAGGGTTAAGTGTTAGCTTTAGGGTGGAAGATTAGGATTAGGGTTAGGGTTAAAGGTTAGCGTGAGAGTTAACGCTTAGGGTTAAGGTTAAGAGTTAGGGTTTAATGTTAGGTTTAGGGTTAGGGTTAGTTTTAGGGTTAGAGTTATGTGCTATGGTTTGTGTTAGAGGTTAGGGTTAGGTTTACTGGTCATGGTTAGGGTTACGTTTAGGGCGTAGCATTAGGGTTAGGGTTAGGGTTAAGGGATAGGATTAGGGATAAGTGTTGGGCTTAGGGTTAGGGTTTAGTGTTAGGGTTAGCATTAAGGATTAGGGTTAGGGTCAGGGTTAAATGCTTGGGTGCGGGTAATGGTTAGGGTCAGGGTTAAGGTTCACGGATAGGGTTAGTGTTAAGGGTTACGGGTAGGTTTAGGGTTCAGGGTTAGTGTTAGCATTAGGGCTTAAGGTTAGGATTAGGCGGTAGGTTAGATTTAGGGTTAGATCTAGGCGTTAGGGTAATGGCTAGCGTTAGGGTTAAGAGATAGGGTTAAGTTTAATGCTTAGGATTAGGGTTAGGGTTTGGGGTTAAAGTAAGTATTAGGGGTCAGGTTTAAGGATCCAAGGTTAAGGTTATTTTTAGCTGTAGTGTTAGGGTTAGGGATAAGGGATCCCATGAGCATTAAGGGTCTTCCTTACTGTAGGGTTAAGGGATAGGCTTAGAGTTAAAGGTTAAGGTTAGGGTCAGGGTTAAGATTTAGAGTGAGGGTTAACGGTTAGGGTAAAGGTTAAGCGTTAGGGTTAGGGATTAGTGATTAGGGTTTTTGGTTAGTGTTAGGGTTAGCGGTTAGGAGTTAGTGTTTTATGAAGGGGTATGGTTAGAATCAAGATTGGGGTTAGAGTTAGGGTGAGGTATAGGGGTTAGGTTTAGGGGTTAGTTTTAGGGTAAAAGGATAGGATTAGGGTTACGGGTTGGGCTTAGGTTTAGTGTTAAAGTTTAGTGCTGGGGTTAGGGATAGGGTTCAGGGTTAGCTTTAGGGGTTCTGGTTAGGGTTAGGTGTTAGGTTAGTGTCAGGGTTAGGTCTAGTCGTGAGGGTAATGTTTAGGGTTAGCTTTAAGAGCTAGGGTTAGGTTTATTGGTTAGGATTAGGATTAGGGTTAAGGATTAGGGTAAGGCTTAGGGGTTAGGGTGAAGGGTTAGGGTCAAGGGTTAGGGTTTTTGTTAGGCATAGCGTTGGGGTTAGAAGTAAGGGTTACTGTCAGTGTTAGGGTTGTAGGTAGGGTTACGGTTAGGGTTAGCGGTTTAGAATTAGGGTTAGGGATTAGGTGTCACAGTGATGACTAGGAGATAGGGTTAGAATTATGGGATAGGGGTTGTTCTCAGGAAATGGGTTATGCATTAACGTTAGGATAAGAGGTTAAAGTTAGGCGCACGGTGAGGTTTACGTGTTAAGGGGAGAAATAGGAACAGGGTTGGGTGTTATGTTCAGGGTTAGGGTTATCTGTTAAAGGTATTGTTTATGCTTAGCGCACGGGCCCTGTCTGCATTAGGCGGGCGGGGGGAGTTTAGGGGGCTGGGATTGTACCCGGGAACCCACTCTATCATTCTCTGGGTATGGGCCCGTGGGTTTCATGCAGGACACAGTGGTAGAGCCTCCTTTCACGCATGGCATGGGAGGATGGCAGGCTTTCTAAACTCTAAGGAAGCAAGAAAGTCTGAGAATTAGATTTAGGGTTAGGATTCTGCTTAGGGTTAAGGATGAAGTTTAGTGTTAGGGTGAGGGCTTAGGGTTAGGTAATAGGGTTAGGGTTAAAGGTTACTCTTAGGTTTAACGGTTACACTTTGGTTTAGGGTTGAGGTTTACGGTTAGGGTTAAGATGAGGGGTTAGGGTTTGGTACAGGGTTAGGGTTAAGTGTTAGGTTTAGGGTTGAAGATTAGGATTACGGTTAGGATTAAAGGTTAGCGTGAGAGTTAACGCTTAGGTTTAAGGTTAAGAGTTAGGGTTTAGGGTAAGGGTTAGGGTTACTGTTAGTATTAGGGTTAGAGTTATGTGCTATGGTTTGTGTTAGAGGTTAGGGTTAGGTTTATTGGTCACGGTTAAGGTTACGTTTAGGGGGTAGCATTAGGGTTAGGGTTAGGGTTAAGGGATAGGATTAGGGATAAGTGTTGGGCTTAGGGTTAGGGTTTAGTGTTATGGTTAGCATTAAGGATTAGGGTTAGGGTCAGGGTTAAATCTTGGGTGCGGGTAATGGTTAGGGTCAGGGTGAAGGTTCACGGATAGGGTTAGTGTTAAGGGTTACGGGTAGGTTTAGGGTTCAGGGTTAGAGTTAGCATTAGGGCTTAAGTTTAGGATTAGGCGGTAGGTTCGATTTAGGGTTAGATCTAGGCGTTAGGGTAAGGGCTAGCGTTAGGGTTAAGAGATAGGGTGAGGTTTAATGCTTAGGATTAGGGTTAGGGTTTGGGGTTAAAGTAAGTGTTAGGGGTTAGGTTTAAGGATCCAAGGTTAGGGTTATTTTTAGCTGTAGTGTTAGGGTTAGGGATAAGGGATCCCATTAGCATTAAGGGTCTTCCTTCCTGTAGCATTAACAGTTAGGCTTAGAGTTAAAGGTTAAGGTTAGGGTCAGTGTTAAGATTTAGGGTGAGGGTTAACGGTTAGGGTAAAGGTTAAGCGTTAGGGTTAGGGATTAGTGATTAGGGTTTTTGGTTAGTGTTAGGGTTAGCGGTTAGGAGTTAGTGTTTTATGAAGGGGTATGGTTAGAATCAGGATTGGGGTTAGAGTTAGGGTGAGGTATAGGGGTTAGGTTTAGTGGTTAGTTTTAGGGTAAAAGGATAGGATTAGGGTTACGGGTTGGGCTTAGGTTTAGGGTTAAAGTTTACTGCTAGGGTTAGGGATAGGGTTCAGGGTTAGCTTTAGGGGTTCTGGTTAGGGTTAGGTGTTAGGTTATTGTCAGGGTTAGGTCTAGTCGTGAGGGTAAGGTTTAGGGTTAGCTTTAAGAGCTAGGGTTAGTTTTAATGGTTAGGATTAGGATTAGGGTTAAGGGTTAGGGTAAGGCTTAGGGGTTAGGGTGAAGGGTTAGGGTCAAGGGTTAGGGTTTTTGTTAGGCATAGCGTTGGGGTTAGAAGTAAGGGTTACTGTCAGTGTTAGGGTTGTAGGTAGGGTTACGGTTAGGATTAGCGGTTTAGAATTAGGGTTAGGGATTAGGTGTCACAGTGATGACTAGGAGATAGGGTTAGAATTATGGGATAGGGGTTGTTCTCAGGAAATGGTTTATGCATTAACGTTAGGATAAGAGGTTAAAGTTAGGCGCACGGTGAGGTTTACGTGTTAAGGGGAGAAATAGGAACAGGGTTGGGTGTTATGTTCAGGGTTAGGGTTATCTGTTATAGGTATTGTTTATGCTTAGCGCACGGGCCCTGTCTGCATTAGGCGGGCGGGGGGAGTTTAGGGGGCTGGGATTGTACCCGGGAACCCACTCTATCATACTCTGGGTATGGGCCCGTGGGTTTCATGCAGGACACAGTGGTAGAGCCTCCTTTCACGCATGGCATTGGAGGATGGCAGGCTTTCTAAACTCTAAGGAAGCAAGAAAGTCTGAGAATTAGATTTAGGGTTAGGATTCTGGTTAGGGTTAAGGATGAAGTTTAGTGTTAGGGTGAGGGCTTAGGGTTAGGTAATAGGGTTAGGGTTAAAGGTTACTCTTAGGTTTAACGGTTACACTTTGGTTTAGGGTTGAGGTTTAGGGTTAGGGTTAAGATGAGGGGTTAGGGTTTGGTACAGGGTTAGGGTTAAGTGTTAGGTTTAGGGTTGAAGATTAGGATTAGGGTTAGGATTAAAGGTTAGCGTGAGAGTTAACTCTTAGCGTTAAGGTTAAGAGTTATGGTTTAGGGTTAGGGTTAGGGTTACTGATAGTATTAGGGTTAGAGTTATGTGCTATGGTTTGTGTTAGAGGTTAGGGTTAGGTTTATTGGTCACGGTTAGGGTTACGTTTAGGGGTTAGCATTAGGGTTAGGGTTAGGGTTAAGGGATAGGATTAGGGATAAGTGTTGGGCTTAGGGTTAGGGTTTAGTGTTATGGTTAGCATTAAGGATTAGGGTTAGGGTCAGGGTTAAATGCTTGGGTGCGGGTAATGGTTAGGGTCAGGGTGAAGGTTCACGGATAGGGTTAGTGTTAAGGGTTACGGGTAGGTTTAGGGTTCAGGGTTAGTGTTAGCATTAGGGCTTAAGGTTAGGATTAGGCGGTAGGTTCGATTTAGGGTTAGATCTAGGCGTTAGGGTAAGGGCTAGCGTTAGGGTTAAGAGATAGGGTTAGGTTTAATGCTTAGGATTAGGGTTAGGGTTTGGGGTTAAAGTAAGTGTTAGGGGTTAGGTTTAAGGATCCAAGGTTAGGGTTATTTTTAGCTGTAGTGTTAGGGTTAGGGATAAGGGATCCCATTAGC
>NW_027182884.1:567500-652500 GCF_041146395.1 Eulemur rufifrons
AACGTTAGGATAAGAGGTTAAAGTTAGGCGCACGGTGAGGTTAACGTGTTAAGGGGAGAAATAGGAACAGGGTTGGGTGTTATGTTCAGGGTTAGGGTTATCTGTTAAAGGTATTGTTTATGCTTAGCGCACGGGCCCTGTCTGCATTAGGCGGGCAGGGGGAGTTTAGGGTGCTGGGATTGTACCCGGGAACCCACTCTATCATACTCTGGGTATGGGCCCGTGGGTTTCATGCAGGACACAGTGGTAGAGCCTCCTTTCACGCATGGCATGGGAGGATTGCAGGCTTTCTAAACTCTAAGAAAGCAAGAAGTCTGAGAATTAGATTTAGGGTTAGGATTATGGTTAGGATTAAGGATGAAGTTTAGTGTTAGGGTGAGGGCTTAGGGTTAGGGATTAGGGTTAGGGTTAAAGGTTACTCTTAGGTTTAACGGTTCCACTGTGGTTTAGGGTTGAGGTTTACGGTTAGGGTTAAGATGAGGGGTTAGGGTTTGGTACAGCGTTAGAGTTAAGTATTAGGTTTAGTGTTGAAGATTAGGATTAGGGTTAGGATTAAAGGTTAGCGTGAGAGTTAACGCTTAGGGTTAAGGTTAAGAGTTAGGGTTTAGGGTTAGGTTTAGGGTTAGGGTTAGTTTTAGGGTTAGAGTTATGTGCTATGGTTTGTGTTAGAGGTTAGGGTTAGGTTTACTGGTGACGGTTAGGGTTACGTTTAGGGGTTAGCATTAGTGTTAGGGTTAAGGGATAGGATTAGGGTTAAGTGTTGGGCTTAGGGTTAAGGTTTAGTGTTAGGGTTAGCATTAAGGATTAGGGTTAGGGTCAGGGTTAAATGCTTGGGTGCGGGTAATGGTTAGGGTCAGGGTTAAGGTTCACGGATAGGGTTAGTGTTAAGGGTTACGGGTAGGTTTAGGGTTCAGGGTTAGAGTTAGCATTAGGGCTTAAGGTTAGGATTAGCTGGTAGGTTAGATTTAGGGTTAGATCTAGGCTTTAGGGTAAGGGCTAGCGTTAGGGTTAAGAGATAGGGTTAGGTTTAATGCTTAGGATTAGGGTTAGAGTTTGGGGTTAAAGTAAGTGTTAGGGGTTAGGTTTAAGGATCCAAGGTTAGGGTTATTTTTAGCTGTAGTGTTAGGGTTAGGGATAAGGGATCCCATTAGCATTAAGGGTCTTCCTTACTGTGGGATTAAGGGTTAGGCTTAGAGTTAAAGGTTAAGGTTAGGGTCAGTGTTAAGATTTAGAGTGAGGGTTAACAGTTACGGTAAAGGTTAAGCGTTAGGGTTAGGGATTAGTGATTACGCTTTTTGGTTAGTGTTAGGGTTAGCGTTTAGGAGTTAGTGTTTTATGAAGGGGTATGGTTAGAATTAGGATTGGGGTTAGAGTTAGGGTGTGGTTTAGGTTTTAGGATTAGGGGTTAGTTTTAGGGTAAAAGGATAGGATTAGGGTTACGGGTTGGGCTTAGGTTTAGGGTTAAAGTTTACTGCTAGGGTTAGGGATAGGGTTCAGGGTTAGCTTTAGGGGTTCTGGTTAGGGTTAGGTGTTAGGTTAGTGTCAGGGTTAGGTCTAGTCGTGAGGGTAAGGTTTAGGGTTAGCTTTAAGAGCTAGGGTTAGGTTTAATGGTTAGGATTAGGATTAGGGTTAAGGGTTAGGGTAAGGCTTAGGGGTTAGGGTGAAGGGTTAGGGTCAAGGGTTAGGGTTTTTGTTAGGCATAGCGTTGGGGTTAGAAGTAAGGGTTACTGTCAGTGTCAGGGTTGTAGGTAGGGTTACGGTTAGGGTTAGCGGTTTAGAATTAGGGTTAGGGATTAGGTGTCACAGTGATGACTAGGAGATAGGGTTAGAATCATGGGATGGGGTTGTTCTCAGGAAATGGGTTATACATTAACGTTAGGATAAGAGGTTAAAGTTAGGCGCACGGTGAGGTTTACATGTTAAGGGGAGAAAGAGGAACAGGGTTGGGTGTTATGTTCAGGGTTAGGGTTATCTGTTAAAGGTATTGTTTATGCTTAGCGCACGGGCCCTGTCTGCATTAGGCGGGCGGGGGGAGATTAGGGGGCTGGGATTGTACCCGGGAACCCACTCTATCATACTCTGGGTATGGGCCCGTGGGTTTCATGCAGGACACAGTGGTAGAGCCTCCTTTCACGCATGGCATGGGAGGATTGCAGGCTTTCTAAACTCTAAGAAAGCAAGAAGTCTGAGAATGAGATTTAGGGTTGGATTATGGTTAGGGTTAAGGATGAAGTTTAGTGTTAGGGTGAGGGCTTAGGGTTAGCGATTAGGGTTAGCGTTAAAGGTTACTCTTAGGTTTAACGGTTACACTTTGGTTTAGGGTTGAGGTTTACGGTTAGGGTTAAGATGAGGGGTTAGGGTTTGGTACAGGGTTAGGGTTAAGTGTTAGGTTTAGGGTTGAAGATTAGGATTAGGGTTAGGATTAAAGGTTAGCGTGAGAGTTAACGCTTAGGGTTAAGGTTAAGAGTTAGGGTTTAGGGTTAGGGTTAGGGTTAGGGTTAGTTTTAGGGTTAGAGTTATGTGCTATGATTTGTGTTAGAGGTTAGGGTTAGGTTTACTGGGCACGGATAGGGTTACGTTTAGGGGTTAGCATTAGGGTTAGGGTTAGGGTTAAGGGATAGGATTAGGGTTAAGTTTTGGGCTTAGGGTTAGGGTTTAGTCTTAGGGTTAGCATTAAGGATTAGGGTTAGGGTCAGGGTTAAATGCTTGGGTGCGGGTAATGGTTAGGGTCAGGGTTAAGGTTCACGGATAGGGTTAGTGTTAAGGGTTATGGGTAGGTTTAGGGTTCAGGGTTAGAGTTAGCATTAGGGCTTAAGGTTAGGATTAGGCGGTACGTTAGATTTAGGGTTAGATCTAGGCCTTAGGGTAAGGGCTAGCGTTAGGGTTAAGAGATAGGGTTAGGTTTAATGCTTATTATTAGGGTTAGGGTTTGGGGTTAAAGTAAGTGTTAGGGGTTAGGTTTCAGGATCAAAGGTTAGGGTTATTTTTAGCTGTAGTGTTAGGGTTAGGGATAAGGGATCCCATTAGCATTCAGGGTCTTCCTTACTGTAGGATTAAGGGATAGGCTTAGAGTTAAAGGTTCAGGTTATTGTCAGTGTTAAGATTTAGGGTGAGGGTTAACAGTTAGGGTAAAGGTTAAGCGTTAGGGTTAGGGATTAGTGATTAGGGTTTTTGGTTAGTGTTAGGGTTAGCGGTTAGGAGTTAGTGTTTTATGAAGGGGTATGGTTAGAATTAGGATTGGGGTTAGAGTTAGCGTGAGGTGTAGGGTTTAGGTTTAGGGGTTAGTTTTAGGGTAAAAGGATAGGATTAGGGTTACGGGTTGGGCTTAGGTTTAGGGTTAAAGTTTACTGCTAGGGTTAGGGATAGGGTTCAGGGTTAGCTTTAGGGGTTCTGGTTAGGGTTAGGTGTAAGGTTAGTGTCAGGGTTAGGTCTAGTCGTGAGGGTAAGGTTTAGGGTTAGCTTTAAGAGCTAGGGTTAGGTTTAATGGTTAGGATTAGGATTAGGGTTAAGGGTTAGGGTAAGGCTTAGGGGTTAGGGTGAAGGGTTAGGGTCAAGGGTTAGGGTTTTTGTTAGGCATAGCGTTGGGGTTAGAAGTAAGGGTTACTGTCAGTGTTAGGGTTGTACGTAGGGTTACGGTTAGGGTTAGCGGTTTAGAATTAGGGTTAGGGATTAGGTGTCACAGTGATGACTAGGAGATAGGGTTAGAATTATGGGATAGGGGTTGTTCTCAACAAATGGGTTATGCATTAACGTTAGGATAAGAGGTTAAAGTTAGGCGCACGGTGAGGTTTACGTGTTAAGGGGAGAAATAGGAACAGGGTTGGGTGTTATGTTCAGGGTTAGGGTTATCTGTTAAAGGTATTGTTTATGCTTAGCGCACGGGCCCTGTCTGCATTAGGCGGGCAGGGGGAGTTTAGGGTGCTGGGATTGTACCCGGGAACCCACTCTATCATACTCTGGGTATGGGCCCGTGGGTTTCATGCAGGACACAGTGGTAGAGCCTCCTTTCACGCATGGCATGGGAGGATTGCAGGCTTTCTAAACTCTAAGAAAGCAAGAAGTCTGAGAATGAGATTTAGGGTTGGATTATGGTTAGGGTTAAGGATGAAGTTTAGTGTTAGGGTGAGGGCTTAGGGTTAGGGATTAGGGTTAGGGTTAAAGGTTACTCTTAGGTTTAACGGTTACACTTTGGTTTAGGGTTGAGGTTTACGGTTAGGGTTAAGATGAGGGGTTAGGGTTTGGTACAGGGTTAGGGTTAAGTGTTAGGTTTAGGGTTGAAGATTAGGATTAGGGTTAGGATTAAAGGTTAGCGTGAGAGTTAACGCTTAGGGTTAAGGTTAAGAGTTAGGGTTTATGGTTAGGGTTAGGGTTAGGGTTAGTTGTAGGGTTAGAGTTATGTGCTATGATTTGTGTTAGAGGTTAGGGTTAGGTTTACTGGGCACGGATAGGGTTACGTTTAGGGGTTAGCATTAGGGTTAGGGTTAGGGTTAAGGGATAGGATTAGGGTTAAGTTTTGGGCTTAGGGTTAGGGTTTAGTCTTAGGGTTAGCATTAAGGATTAGGGTTAGGGTCAGGGTTAAATGCTTGGGTGTGGGTAATGGTTAGGGTCAGAGTTAAGGTTCACGGATAGGGTTAGTGTTAAGGGTTATGGGTAGGTTTAGGGTTCAGGGTTAGAGTTAGCATTAGGGCTTAAGGTTAGGATTAGGCGGTAGGTTAGATTTAGGGTTAGATCTAGGCGTTAGGGTAAGGGCTAGCGTTAGGGTTAAGAGATAGGGTTAGGTTTAATGCTTATTATTAGGGTTAGGGTTTGGGGTTAAAGTAAGTGTTAGGGGTTAGGTTTCAGGATCAAAGGTTAGGGTTATTTTTAGCTGTAGTGTTAGGGTTAGGGATAAGGGATCCCATTAGCATTCAGGGTCTTCCTTACTGTAGGATTAAGGGATAGGCTTAGAGTTAAAGGTTAAGGTTAGGGTCAGTGGTAAGATTTAGGGTGAGGGTTAACAGTTAGGGTAAAGGTTAAGCGTTAGGGTTAGGGATTAGTGATTAGGGTTTTTGATTAGTGTTAGGGTTAGCGGTTAGGAGTTAGTGTTTTATGAAGGGGTATGGTTAGAATTAGGATTGGGGTTAGAGTTAGCGTGAGGTGTAGGGGTTAGGTTTAGGGGTTAGTTTTAGGGTAAAAGGATAGGATTGGGGTTACGGGTTGGGCTTAGGTTTAGGGTTAAAGTTTACTGCTAGGGTTAGGGATAGGGTTCAGGGTTAGCTTTAGGGGTTCTGGTTAGGGTTAGGTGTTAGGTTAGTGTCAGGGTTAGGTCTAGTCGTGAGGGTAAGGTTTAGGGTTAGCTTTAAGAGCTAGGGTTAGGTTTAATGGTTAGGATTAGGATTAGGGTTAAGGGTTAGGGTAAGGCTTAGGGGTTAGGGTGAAGGGTTAGGGTCAAGGGTTAGGGTTTTTGTTAGGCATAGCGTTGGGGTTAGAAGTGAGGGTTACTGTCAGTGTCAGGGTTGTAGGTAGGGTTTCGGTTAGGGTTAGCGGTTTAGAATTAGGGTTAGGGATTAGGTGTCACAGTGATGACTAGGAGATAGGGTTAGAATTATGGGATAGGGGTTGTTCTCAACAAATGGGTTATGCATTAACGTTAGGATAAGAGGTTAAAGTTAGGCGCACGGTGAGGTTTACGTGTTAAGGGGAGAAATAGGAACAGGGTTGGGTGTTATGTTCAGGGTTAGGGTTATCTGTTAAAGGTATTGTTTATGCTTAGCGCACGGGCCCTGTCTGCATTAGGCGGGCAGGGGGAGTTTAGGGTGCTGGGATTGTACCCGGGAACCCACTCTATCATACTCTGGGTATGGGCCCGTGGGTTTCATGCAGGACACAGTGGTAGAGCCTCCTTTCACGCATGGCATGGGAGGATTGCAGGCTTTCTAAACTCTAAGAAAGCAAGAAGTCTGAGAATTAGATTTAGGGTTAGGATTATGGTTAGGATTAAGGATGAAGTTTAGTGTTAGGGTGAGGGCTTAGGGTTAGGGATTAGGGTTAGGGTTAAAGGTTACTCTTAGGTTTAACGGTTCCACTGTGGTTTAGGGTTGAGGTTTACGGTTAGGGTTAAGATGAGGGGTTAGGGTTTGGTACAGCGTTAGAGTTAAGTATTAGGTTTAGTGTTGAAGATTAGGATTAGGGTTAGGATTAAAGGTTAGCGTGAGAGTTAACGCTTAGGGTTAAGGTTAAGAGTTAGGGTTTAGGGTTAGGTTTAGGGTTACTGTTAGTATTAGGGTTAGAGTTATGTGCTATGGTTTGTGTTAGAGGTTAGGGTTAGGTTTACTGGTGACGGTTAGGGTTACGTTTAGGGGTTAGCATTAGTGTTAGGGTTAAGGGATAGGATTAGGGTTAAGTGTTGGGCTTAGGGTTAAGGTTTAGTGTTAGGGTTAGCATTAAGGATTAGGGTTAGGGTCAGGGTTAAATGCTTGGGTGCGGGTAATGGTTAGGGTCAGGGTTAAGGTTCACGGATAGGGTTAGTGTTAAGGGTTACGGGTAGGTTTAGGGTTCAGGGTTAGAGTTAGCATTAGGGCTTAAGGTTAGGATTAGCTGGTAGGTTCGATTTAGGGTTAGATCTAGGCGTTAGGGTAAGGGCTAGCGTTAGGGTTAAGAGATAGGGTTAGGTTTAATGCTTAGGATTAGGGTTAGGGTTTGGGGTTAAAGTAAGTGTTAGGGGTTAGGTTTAAGGATCCAAGGTTAGGGTTATTTTTAGCTGTAGTGTTAGGGTTAGGGATAAGGGATCCCATTAGCATTAAGGGTCTTCCTTACTGTGGGATTAAGGGTTAGGCTTAGAGTTAAAGGTTAAGGTTAGGGTCAGTGTTAAGATTTAGAGTGAGGGTTAACAGTTACGGTAAAGGTTAAGCGTTAGGGTTAGGGATTAGGGATTACGCTTTTTGGTTAGTGTTAGGGTTAGCGTTTAGGAGTTAGTGTTTTATGAAGGGGTATGGTTAGAATTAGGATTGGGGTTAGAGTTAGGGTGTGGTTTAGGTTTTAGGATTAGGGGTTAGTTTTAGGGTAAAAGGATAGGATTAGGGTTACGGGTTGGGCTTAGGTTTAGGGTTAAACTTTACTGCTAGGGTTAGGGATAGGGTTCAGGGTTAGCTTTAGGGGTTCTGGTTAGGGTTAGGTGTTAGGTTAGTGTCAGGGTTAGGTCTAGTCGTGAGGGTAAGGTTTAGGGTTAGCTTTAAGAGCTAGGGTTAGGTTTAATGGTTAGGATTAGGATTAGGGTTAAGGGTTAGGGTAAGGCTTAGGGGTTAGGGTGAAGGGTTAGGGTCAAGGGTTAGGGTTTTTGTTAGGCATAGCGTTGGGGTTAGAAGTAAGGGTTACTGTCAGTGTCAGGGTTGTAGGTAGGGTTACGGTTAGGGTTAGCGGTTTAGAATTAGGGTTAGGGATTAGGTGTCACAGTGATGACTAGGAGATAGGGTTAGAATCATGGGATGGGGTTGTTCTCAGGAAATGGGTTATACATTAACGTTAGGATAAGAGGTTAAAGTTAGGCGCACGGTGAGGTTTACATGTTAAGGGGAGAAAGAGGAACAGGGTTGGGTGTTATGTTCAGGGTTAGGGTTATCTGTTAAAGGTATTGTTTATGCTTAGCGCACGGGCCCTGTCTGCATTAGGCGGGCGGGGGGAGATTAGGGGGCTGGGATTGTACCCGGGAACCCACTCTATCATACTCTGGGTATGGGCCCGTGGGTTTCATGCAGGACACAGTGGTAGAGCCTCCTTTCACGCATGGCATGGGAGGATTGCAGGCTTTCTAAACTCTAAGAAAGCAAGAAGTCTGAGAATGAGATTTAGGGTTGGATTATGGTTAGGGTTAAGGATGAAGTTTAGTGTTAGGGTGAGGGCTTAGGGTTAGCGATTAGGGTTAGCGTTAAAGGTTACTCTTAGGTTTAACGGTTACACTTTGGTTTAGGGTTGAGGTTTACGGTTAGGGTTAAGATGAGGGGTTAGGGTTTGGTACAGGGTTAGGGTTAAGTGTTAGGTTTAGGGTTGAAGATTAGGATTAGGGTTAGGATTAAAGGTTAGCGTGAGAGTTAACGCTTAGGGTTAAGGTTAAGAGTTAGGGTTTAGGGTTAGGGTTAGGGTTAGGGTTAGTTTTAGGGTTAGAGTTATGTGCTATGATTTGTGTTAGAGGTTAGGGTTAGGTTTACTGGGCACGGATAGGGTTACGTTTAGGGGTTAGCATTAGGGTTAGGGTTAGGGTTAAGGGATAGGATTAGGGTTAAGTTTTGGGCTTAGGGTTAGGGTTTAGTCTTAGGGTTAGCATTAAGGATTAGGGTTAGGGTCAGGGTTAAATGCTTGGGTGCGGGTAATGGTTAGGGTCAGGGTTAAGGTTCACGGATAGGGTTAGTGTTAAGGGTTATGGGTAGGTTTAGGGTTCAGGGTTAGAGTTAGCATTAGGGCTTAAGGTTAGGATTAGGCGGTACGTTAGATTTAGGGTTAGATCTAGGCCTTAGGGTAAGGGCTAGCGTTAGGGTTAAGAGATAGGGTTAGGTTTAATGCTTATTATTAGGGTTAGGGTTTGGGGTTAAAGTAAGTGTTAGGGGTTAGGTTTCAGGATCAAAGGTTAGGGTTATTTTTAGCTGTAGTGTTAGGGTTAGGGATAAGGGATCCCATTAGCATTCAGGGTCTTCCTTACTGTAGGATTAAGGGATAGGCTTAGAGTTAAAGGTTCAGGTTATTGTCAGTGTTAAGATTTAGGGTGAGGGTTAACAGTTAGGGTAAAGGTTAAGCGTTAGGGTTAGGGATTAGTGATTAGGGTTTTTGGTTAGTGTTAGGGTTAGCGGTTAGGAGTTAGTGTTTTATGAAGGGGTATGGTTAGAATTAGGATTGGGGTTAGAGTTAGCGTGAGGTGTAGGGTTTAGGTTTAGGGGTTAGTTTTAGGGTAAAAGGATAGGATTAGGGTTACGGGTTGGGCTTAGGTTTAGGGTTAAAGTTTACTGCTAGGGTTAGGGATAGGGTTCAGGGTTAGCTTTAGGGGTTCTGGTTAGGGTTAGGTGTAAGGTTAGTGTCAGGGTTAGGTCTAGTCGTGAGGGTAAGGTTTAGGGTTAGCTTTAAGAGCTAGGGTTAGGTTTAATGGTTAGGATTAGGATTAGGGTTAAGGGTTAGGGTAAGGCTTAGGGGTTAGGGTGAAGGGTTAGGGTCAAGGGTTAGGGTTTTTGTTAGGCATAGCGTTGGGGTTAGAAGTAAGGGTTACTGTCAGTGTTAGGGTTGTACGTAGGGTTACGGTTAGGGTTAGCGGTTTAGAATTAGGGTTAGGGATTAGGTGTCACAGTGATGACTAGGAGATAGGGTTAGAATTATGGGATAGGGGTTGTTCTCAACAAATGGGTTATGCATTAACGTTAGGATAAGAGGTTAAAGTTAGGCGCACGGTGAGGTTTACGTGTTAAGGGGAGAAATAGGAACAGGGTTGGGTGTTATGTTCAGGGTTAGGGTTATCTGTTAAAGGTATTGTTTATGCTTAGCGCACGGGCCCTGTCTGCATTAGGCGGGCAGGGGGAGTTTAGGGTGCTGGGATTGTACCCGGGAACCCACTCTATCATACTCTGGGTATGGGCCCGTGGGTTTCATGCAGGACACAGTGGTAGAGCCTCCTTTCACGCATGGCATGGGAGGATTGCAGGCTTTCTAAACTCTAAGAAAGCAAGAAGTCTGAGAATGAGATTTAGGGTTGGATTATGGTTAGGGTTAAGGATGAAGTTTAGTGTTAGGGTGAGGGCTTAGGGTTAGGGATTAGGGTTAGGGTTAAAGGTTACTCTTAGGTTTAACGGTTACACTTTGGTTTAGGGTTGAGGTTTACGGTTAGGGTTAAGATGAGGGGTTAGGGTTTGGTACAGGGTTAGGGTTAAGTGTTAGGTTTAGGGTTGAAGATTAGGATTAGGGTTAGGATTAAAGGTTAGCGTGAGAGTTAACGCTTAGGGTTAAGGTTAAGAGTTAGGGTTTATGGTTAGGGTTAGGGTTAGGGTTAGTTGTAGGGTTAGAGTTATGTGCTATGATTTGTGTTAGAGGTTAGGGTTAGGTTTACTGGGCACGGATAGGGTTACGTTTAGGGGTTAGCATTAGGGTTAGGGTTAGGGTTAAGGGATAGGATTAGGGTTAAGTTTTGGGCTTAGGGTTAGGGTTTAGTCTTAGGGTTAGCATTAAGGATTAGGGTTAGGGTCAGGGTTAAATGCTTGGGTGTGGGTAATGGTTAGGGTCAGAGTTAAGGTTCACGGATAGGGTTAGTGTTAAGGGTTATGGGTAGGTTTAGGGTTCAGGGTTAGAGTTAGCATTAGGGCTTAAGGTTAGGATTAGGCGGTAGGTTAGATTTAGGGTTAGATCTAGGCGTTAGGGTAAGGGCTAGCGTTAGGGTTAAGAGATAGGGTTAGGTTTAATGCTTATTATTAGGGTTAGGGTTTGGGGTTAAAGTAAGTGTTAGGGGTTAGGTTTCAGGATCAAAGGTTAGGGTTATTTTTAGCTGTAGTGTTAGGGTTAGGGATAAGGGATCCCATTAGCATTCAGGGTCTTCCTTACTGTAGGATTAAGGGATAGGCTTAGAGTTAAAGGTTAAGGTTAGGGTCAGTGGTAAGATTTAGGGTGAGGGTTAACAGTTAGGGTAAAGGTTAAGCGTTAGGGTTAGGGATTAGTGATTAGGGTTTTTGATTAGTGTTAGGGTTAGCGGTTAGGAGTTAGTGTTTTATGAAGGGGTATGGTTAGAATTAGGATTGGGGTTAGAGTTAGCGTGAGGTGTAGGGGTTAGGTTTAGGGGTTAGTTTTAGGGTAAAAGGATAGGATTGGGGTTACGGGTTGGGCTTAGGTTTAGGGTTAAAGTTTACTGCTAGGGTTAGGGATAGGGTTCAGGGTTAGCTTTAGGGGTTCTGGTTAGGGTTAGGTGTTAGGTTAGTGTCAGGGTTAGGTCTAGTCGTGAGGGTAAGGTTTAGGGTTAGCTTTAAGAGCTAGGGTTAGGTTTAATGGTTAGGATTAGGATTAGGGTTAAGGGTTAGGGTAAGGCTTAGGGGTTAGGGTGAAGGGTTAGGGTCAAGGGTTAGGGTTTTTGTTAGGCATAGCGTTGGGGTTAGAAGTGAGGGTTACTGTCAGTGTCAGGGTTGTAGGTAGGGTTTCGGTTAGGGTTAGCGGTTTAGAATTAGGGTTAGGGATTAGGTGTCACAGTGATGACTAGGAGATAGGGTTAGAATTATGGGATAGGGGTTGTTCTCAACAAATGGGTTATGCATTAACGTTAGGATAAGAGGTTAAAGTTAGGCGCACGGTGAGGTTTACGTGTTAAGGGGAGAAATAGGAACAGGGTTGGGTGTTATGTTCAGGGTTAGGGTTATCTGTTAAAGGTATTGTTTATGCTTAGCGCACGGGCCCTGTCTGCATTAGGCGGGCAGGGGGAGTTTAGGGTGCTGGGATTGTACCCGGGAACCCACTCTATCATACTCTGGGTATGGGCCCGTGGGTTTCATGCAGGACACAGTGGTAGAGCCTCCTTTCACGCATGGCATGGGAGGATTGCAGGCTTTCTAAACTCTAAGAAAGCAAGAAGTCTGAGAATTAGATTTAGGGTTAGGATTATGGTTAGGATTAAGGATGAAGTTTAGTGTTAGGGTGAGGGCTTAGGGTTAGGGATTAGGGTTAGGGTTAAAGGTTACTCTTAGGTTTAACGGTTCCACTGTGGTTTAGGGTTGAGGTTTACGGTTAGGGTTAAGATGAGGGGTTAGGGTTTGGTACAGCGTTAGAGTTAAGTATTAGGTTTAGTGTTGAAGATTAGGATTAGGGTTAGGATTAAAGGTTAGCGTGAGAGTTAACGCTTAGGGTTAAGGTTAAGAGTTAGGGTTTAGGGTTAGGTTTAGGGTTACTGTTAGTATTAGGGTTAGAGTTATGTGCTATGGTTTGTGTTAGAGGTTAGGGTTAGGTTTACTGGTGACGGTTAGGGTTACGTTTAGGGGTTAGCATTAGTGTTAGGGTTAAGGGATAGGATTAGGGTTAAGTGTTGGGCTTAGGGTTAAGGTTTAGTGTTAGGGTTAGCATTAAGGATTAGGGTTAGGGTCAGGGTTAAATGCTTGGGTGCGGGTAATGGTTAGGGTCAGGGTTAAGGTTCACGGATAGGGTTAGTGTTAAGGGTTACGGGTAGGTTTAGGGTTCAGGGTTAGAGTTAGCATTAGGGCTTAAGGTTAGGATTAGCTGGTAGGTTCGATTTAGGGTTAGATCTAGGCGTTAGGGTAAGGGCTAGCGTTAGGGTTAAGAGATAGGGTTAGGTTTAATGCTTAGGATTAGGGTTAGGGTTTGGGGTTAAAGTAAGTGTTAGGGGTTAGGTTTAAGGATCCAAGGTTAGGGTTATTTTTAGCTGTAGTGTTAGGGTTAGGGATAAGGGATCCCATTAGCATTAAGGGTCTTCCTTACTGTGGGATTAAGGGTTAGGCTTAGAGTTAAAGGTTAAGGTTAGGGTCAGTGTTAAGATTTAGAGTGAGGGTTAACAGTTACGGTAAAGGTTAAGCGTTAGGGTTAGGGATTAGGGATTACGCTTTTTGGTTAGTGTTAGGGTTAGCGTTTAGGAGTTAGTGTTTTATGAAGGGGTATGGTTAGAATTAGGATTGGGGTTAGAGTTAGGGTGTGGTTTAGGTTTTAGGATTAGGGGTTAGTTTTAGGGTAAAAGGATAGGATTAGGGTTACGGGTTGGGCTTAGGTTTAGGGTTAAACTTTACTGCTAGGGTTAGGGATAGGGTTCAGGGTTAGCTTTAGGGGTTCTGGTTAGGGTTAGGTGTTAGGTTAGTGTCAGGGTTAGGTCTAGTCGTGAGGGTAAGGTTTAGGGTTAGCTTTAAGAGCTAGGGTTAGGTTTAATGGTTAGGATTAGGATTAGGGTTAAGGGTTAGGGTAAGGCTTAGGGGTTAGGGTGAAGGGTTAGGGTCAAGGGTTAGGGTTTTTGTTAGGCATAGCGTTGGGGTTAGAAGTAAGGGTTACTGTCAGTGTCAGGGTTGTAGGTAGGGTTACGGTTAGGGTTAGCGGTTTAGAATTAGGGTTAGGGATTAGGTGTCATAGTGATGACTAGGAGATAGGGTTAGAATCATGGGATGGGGTTGTTCTCAGGAAATGGGTTATACATTAACGTTAGGATAAGAGGTTAAAGTTAGGCGCACGGTGAGGTTTACATGTTAAGGGGAGAAAGAGGAACAGGGTTGGGTGTTATGTTCAGGGTTAGGGTTATCTGTTAAAGGTATTGTTTATGCTTAGCGCACGGGCCCTGTCTGCATTAGGCGGGCGGGGGGAGATTAGGGGGCTGGGATTGTACCCGGGAACCCACTCTATCATACTCTGGGTATGGGCCCGTGGGTTTCATGCAGGACACAGTGGTAGAGCCTCCTTTCACGCATGGCATGGGAGGATTGCAGGCTTTCTAAACTCTAAGAAAGCAAGAAGTCTGAGAATGAGATTTAGGGTTGGATTATGGTTAGGGTTAAGGATGAAGTTTAGTGTTAGGGTGAGGGCTTAGGGTTAGGGATTAGGGTTAGCGTTAAAGGTTACTCTTAGGTTTAACGGTTACACTTTGGTTTAGGGTTGAGGTTTACGGTTAGGGTTAAGATGAGGGGTTAGGGTTTGGTACAGGGTTAGGGTTAAGTGTTAGGTTTAGGGTTGAAGATTAGGATTAGGGTTAGGATTAAAGGTTAGCGTGAGAGTTAACGCTTAGGGTTAAGGTTAAGAGTTAGGGTTTAGGGTTAGGGTTAGGGTTAGGGTTAGTTTTAGGGTTAGAGTTATGTGCTATGATTTGTGTTAGAGGTTAGGGTTAGGTTTACTGGGCACGGATAGGGTTACGTTTAGGGGTTAGCATTAGGGTTAGGGTTAGGGTTAAGGGATAGGATTAGGGTTAAGTTTTGGGCTTAGGGTTAGGGTTTAGTCTTAGGGTTAGCATTAAGGATTAGGGTTAGGGTCAGGGTTAAATGCTTGGGTGCGGGTAATGGTTAGGGTCAGGGTTAAGGTTCACGGATAGGGTTAGTGTTAAGGGTTATGGGTAGGTTTAGGGTTCAGGGTTAGAGTTAGCATTAGGGCTTAAGGTTAGGATTAGGCGGTACGTTAGATTTAGGGTTAGATCTAGGCCTTAGGGTAAGGGCTAGCGTTAGGGTTAAGAGATAGGGTTAGGTTTAATGCTTATTATTAGGGTTAGGGTTTGGGGTTAAAGTAAGTGTTAGGGGTTAGGTTTCAGGATCAAAGGTTAGGGTTATTTTTAGCTGTAGTGTTAGGGTTAGGGATAAGGGATCCCATTAGCATTCAGGGTCTTCCTTACTGTAGGATTAAGGGATAGGCTTAGAGTTAAAGGTTCAGGTTATTGTCAGTGTTAAGATTTAGGGTGAGGGTTAACAGTTAGGGTAAAGGTTAAGCGTTAGGGTTAGGGATTAGTGATTAGGGTTTTTGGTTAGTGTTAGGGTTAGCGGTTAGGAGTTAGTGTTTTATGAAGGGGTATGGTTAGAATTAGGATTGGGGTTAGAGTTAGCGTGAGGTGTAGGGTTTAGGTTTAGGGGTTAGTTTTAGGGTAAAAGGATAGGATTAGGGTTACGGGTTGGGCTTAGGTTTAGGGTTAAAGTTTACTGCTAGGGTTAGGGATAGGGTTCAGGGTTAGCTTTAGGGGTTCTGGTTAGGGTTAGGTGTAAGGTTAGTGTCAGGGTTAGGTCTAGTCGTGAGGGTAAGGTTTAGGGTTAGCTTTAAGAGCTAGGGTTAGGTTTAATGGTTAGGATTAGGATTAGGGTTAAGGGTTAGGGTAAGGCTTAGGGGTTAGGGTGAAGGGTTAGGGTCAAGGGTTAGGGTTTTTGTTAGGCATAGCGTTGGGGTTAGAAGTAAGGGTTACTGTCAGTGTTAGGGTTGTACGTAGGGTTACGGTTAGGGTTAGCGGTTTAGAATTAGGGTTAGGGATTAGGTGTCACAGTGATGACTAGGAGATAGGGTTAGAATTATGGGATAGGGGTTGTTCTCAGGAAATGGTTTATGCATTAACGTTAGGATAAGAGGTTAAAGTTAGGCATACGGTGAGGTTTACGTGTTAAGGGGAGAAATAGGAACAGGGTTGGGTGTTATGTTCAGGGTTAGGGTTATCTGTTAAAGGTATTGTTTATGCTTAGCGCACGGGCCCTGTCTGCATTAGGCGGGCGGGGGGAGTTTAGGGGGCTGGGATTGTACCAGGGAAACCACTCTATCATACTCTGGGTATCGGCCCGTGGGTTTCATGCAGGACACAGTGGTAGAGCCTCCTTTCACGCATGGCATGGGAGGATTGCAGGCTTTCTAAACTCTAAGAAAGCAAGAAGTCTGAGAATGAGATTTAGGGTTGGATTATGGTTAGGGTTAAGGATGAAGTTTAGTGTTAGGGTGAGGGCTTAGGGTTAGGGATTAGGGTTAGGGTTAAAGATTACTCTTAGGGTTAACGGTTGCACTTTGGTTTCGGGTTGAGGTTTACGGTTAGGGTTAAGATGAGGGGTTAGGGTTTGGTACAGGGTTAGGGTTAAGTGTTAGGTTTAGGGTTGAAGATTAGGATTAGGGTTAGGATTAAAGGTTAGCGTGAGAGTTAACGCTTAGGGTTAAGGTTAAGAGTTAGGGTTTAAGGTTAGGATTAGCGTTAGGGTTAGTTTTAGGGTTAGAGTTATGTGCTATGGTTTGTGTTAGAGGTTAGGGTTAGGTTTACTGGTCACGGTGAGGGTTACGTTTAGGGGTTAGCATTAGGGTTAGGGTTAAGGGATAGGATTAGGTTTAAGTGTTGGCCTTAGGGTTAGGGTTTAGTGTTAGGGTTATCATTAAGGATTAGGGTTAGGGTCAGGGTTAAATGCTTGGGTGCGGGTAATGGTTAGGGTCAGGATTAAGGTTCACGGATAGGGTTAGTGTTAAGGGTTACGGGTAGGTTTAGGGTTCAGGGTTAGAGTTAGCATTAGGACTTAAGTTTAGGATTAGGCGGTAGGTTAGATTTAGGGTTAGATCTAGGCGTTAGGGTAAGGGCTAGCGTTAGGGTTAAGAGATAGGGTTAGGTTTAATGCTTAGGATTATGGTTAGGGTTTGGGGTTAAAGTAAGTGTTAGGGGTTAGGTTTAAGGATCCAAGGTTAGGGTTATTTTTAGCTGTAGTGTTAGGGTTAGGGATAAGGAATCCCATTAGCATTAAGGGTCTTCCTTACTGTAGGGTTAAGGGTTAGGCTTAGAGTTAAAGGTTAAGGTTAGGGTCAGTGTTAAGATTTAGGGTGAGGGTTAACGGTTAGGGTAAAGGTTAAGCGTTAGGGTTAGGGATTAGTGATTAGGGTTTCTGGTTAGTGTTAGGGTTAGCGGTTAGGAGTTAGTGTTTTATGAAGGGGTATGGTTAGAATTAGGATTGGGGTTAGAGTTAGGGTGAGGTATAGGGGTTAGGTTTAGGGGTTAGTTTTAGGGTAAAAGGATAGGATTAGGGTTACGGGTTGGGCTTAGGTTTAGGGTTAAAGTTTACTGCTAGGGTTAGGGATAGGGTTCAGGGTTAGCTTTAGGGGTTCTGGTTAGGGTTAGGTGTTAGGTTAGTGTCAGGGTTAGGTCTAGTCGTGAGGGTAAGGTTTAGGGTTAGCTTTAAGAGCTAGGGTTAGGTTTAATGGTTAGGATTAGGATTAGGGTTAAGGGTTAGGGTAAGGCTTAGGGGTTAGGGTGAAGGGTTAGGGTCAAGGGTTAGGGTTTTTGTTAGGCATAGCGTTGGGGTTAGAAGTAAGGGTTACTGTCAGTGTTAGGTTTGTAGGTAGGGTTACGGTTAGGGTTAGCGGTTTAGAATTAGGGTTAGGGATTAGGTGTCACAGTGATGACTAGGAGATAGGGTTATTATTATGGGATAGGGGTTTTTCTCAGGAAATGGGTTATGCATTAACGTTAGGATAAGTGGTTAAAGTTAGGCGCACGGTGAGGTTTACGTGTTAAGGGGAGAAAGAGGAACAGGGTTGGGTGTTATGTTCAGGGTTAGGGTTATCTGTTAAAGGTATTGTTTATGCTTAGCGCACGGGCCCTGTCTGCATTAGGCGGGCGGGGGGAGTTTAGGGGGCTGGGATTGTACCCGGGAACCCACTCTATCATACTCTGGGTATGGGCCCGTGGGTTTCATGCAGGACACAGTGGTAGAGCCTCCTTTCACGCATGGCATGGGAGGATGGCAGGCTTTCTAAACTCTAAGAAAGCAAGAAGTCTGAGAATTAGGTTTAGGGGTAGGATTATGGTTAGGGTTAAGGATGAAGTTTAGTGTTAGGGTGAGGGCTTAGGGTTAGGGATTAGGGTTAGGGTTAAAGGCTACTCTTAGGTTTAACGGCTACACTTTGGTTTAGGGTTGAGGTTTACGGTTAGGGTTAAGATGAGGGGTTAGGGTTTGGTACAGGGTTAGGGTTAAGTGTTAGGTTTAGGGTTGAAGATTAGGATTAGGGTTAGGATTAAAGGTTAGCGTGAGAGTTAACGCTTAGGGTTAAGGTTAAGAGTTAGGGTTTAGGGTTAGGGTTGGGGTTAGGTTTAGTTTTAGGGTTAGAGTTATGTGCTATGGTTTGTGTTAGAGGTTAAGGTTAGGTTTACTTGTCACGGTTAGGGTTACGTTTAGGGGGTAGCATTAGGGTTAGGGTTAGGGTTAACGGATAGGATTAGGGTTAAGTGTTGGGCTTAGGGTTAGGGTTTAATGTTAGGGTTATCATTAAGGATTAGGGTTAGAATCAGGGTTAAATGCTTGGGTGCGGGTAATGGTTAGGGTCAGGGTTAAGGTTCACGCATAGGGTTAGTGTTAAGGGTTACGGGTAGGTTTAGGGTTCAGGGTTAGTGTTAGCATTAGGGCTTAAGGTTAGGATTAGGCGGTAGGTTAGATTTAGGGTTAGATCTAGGCGTTAGGGTAAGGGCTAGGGTTAGGGTTAAGCGATAGGGTTAGGTTTAATGCTTAGGATTAGGGTTAGGGTTTGGGGTTAAAGTAAGTGTTAGGGGTTAGGTTTAAGGATCCAAGGTTAGGGTTATTTTTAGCTGTAGTGTTAGGGTTAGGGATAAGGGATCCCATTAGCATTAAGGGTCTTCCTTACTGTAGGGTTAAGGGTTAGGCTTAGAGTTAAAGGTTAAGGTTAGGGTCAGTGTTAAGATTTAGGGTGTGGGTTAACGGTTAGGGTAAAGGTTAAGCGTTAGGGTTAGGGATTAGTGATTAGGGTTTTTGGTTAGTGTTAGGGTTAGCGGTTAGGAGTTAGTGTTTTATGAAGGGGTATGGTTAGAATTAGGATTGGGGTTAGAGTTAGGGTGAGGTATAGGGGTTAGGTTTAGGGGTTAGTTTTAGGGTAAAAGGATAGGATTAGGGTTACGGGTTGGGCTTAGGTATAGGGTTAAAGTTTACTGCTGGGGTTAGGGATAGGGTTCAGGGTTAGCTTTAGGGGTTCTGGTTAGTGTTAGGTGTTAGGTTAGTGTCAGGGTTAGGTCTAGTCGTGAGGGTAAGGTTTAGGGTTAGCTTTAAGAGCTAGGGTTAGGTTTAATGGTTAGGATTAGGATTAGGGTTAAGGGTTAGGGTAAGGCTTAGGGGTTAGGGTGAAGGGTTAGGGTCAAGGGTTAGGGTTTTTGCTAGGCATAGCGTTGGGTTTAGAAGTAAGGGTTACTGTCAGTGTTAGGATTCTAGGTAGGGTTACGATTAGGGTTAGCGGTTTAGAATTAGGGTTAGGGATTAGGTGTCACAGTGATGACTAGGAGATAGGGTTAGAATTATGGGATAGGGGTTGTTCTCAGGAAATGGGTTATGCATTAACGTTAGGATAAGAGGTTAAAGTTAGGCGCACGGTGAGGTTTACGTGTTAAGGGGAGAAAGAGGAACAGGGTTGGGTGTTATGTTCAGGGTTAGGGTTATCTGTTAAAGGTATTGTTTATGCTTAGCGCACGGGCCCTGTCTGCATTAGGCGGGCGGGGGGAGTTTAGGGGGCTGGGATTGTACCAGGGAACCCACTCTATCATACTCTGGGTATGGGCCCGTGGGTTTCATGCAGGACACAGTGGTAGAGCCTCCTTTCACGCATGGCATGGGAGGATTGCAGGCTTACTAAACTCTAAGAAAGCAAGAAGTCTGAGAATTAGATTTACGGTTAGGATTCTGGTTAGTGTTAAGGATGAAGTTTAGTGTTAGGGTGAGGGCTTAGGGTTAGGGATTAGGGTTAGGGTTAAAGGTTACTCTTAGCTTTAACGGTTACACTTTGGTTTCGGGTTGAGGTTTACGGTTAGGGTTAAGATGAGGAGTTAGGGTTAGGTACAGGGTTAGGGTTAAGTGTTAGGTTTAGGGTTGAAGATTAGGATTAGGGTTAGGATTAAAGGTTAGCGTGAGAGTTAATGCTTAGGGTTAAGGTTAAGAGTTAGGGTTTAGGGTTAGGGTTAGTTTTAGGGTTAGAGTTATGTGCTATGGTTTGTGTTAGAGGTTAGGGTTAGGTTTACTGGTCATGGTTAGGGTTACGTTTAGGGGTTAGCATTAGGGTTAGGGTTAAGGGATAGGATTAGGGTTAAGTGTTGGGCTTAGGGTTAGGGTTTAGTGTTAGGGTTATCATTAAGGATTGGGGTTAGGGTCAGGGTTAAATGCTTGGGTGCGGGTAATGGTTAGGGTCAGGGTTAAGGTTGACGGATAGGTTTAGTGTTAAGGGTTACGGGTAGGTTTAGGGTTCAGGGTTTGAGTTAGCATTAGGGCTTAAGATTAGGATTAGGCGGTAGGTTCGATTTAGGGTTAGATCTAGGCGTTAGGGTAAGGGCTAGCGTTAGGGTTAAGAGATAGGGTTAGGTTTAATGCTTACGATTAGGGTTAGGGTTTGGGGTTAAAGTAAGTGTTAGGGGTTAGGTTTAAGGATCAAAGGTTAGGGTTATTTTTAGCTGTAGTGTTAGGGTTAGGGATAAGGGATCCCATTAGCATTAAGGGTCTTCCTTACTGTAGGGTTAAGGGTTAGGCTTAGAGTTAAAGGTTAAGGTTAGGGTCAGTGTTAAGATTTAGGGTGAGGGTTAACGGTTAGGGTAAAGGTTAAGCGTTAGGGTTAGGGATTAGTGATTAGGGTTTTTGGTTAGTGTTAGGGTTAGCGGTTAGGAGTTAGTGTTTTATGAAGGGGTATGGTTAGAATTAGTATTGGGGTTAGAGTTAGGGTGAGGTATAGGGGTTTGGTTTAGGGCTTAGGTTTAGGGGTTAGTTTTAGGGTAAAAGGATAGGATTAGGGTTACGGGTTGGGCTTAGGTATAGGGTTAAAGTTTACTGCTGGGGTTAGGGATAGGGTTCAGGGTTAGCTTTAGGGGTTCTGGTTAGTGTTAGGTGTTACGTTAGTGTCAGGGTTAGGTCTAGTCGTGAGGGTAAGGTTTAGGGTTAGCTTTAAGAGCTAGGGTTAGGTTTAATGGTTAGGATTAGGATTAGGGATAAGGGTTAGGTTAAGGCTTAGGGGTTAGGGTGAAGGGTTAGGGTGAAGGATTAGGGTTTTTGTTAGGCATAGCGTTGGGTTTAGAAGTAAGGGTTACTGTCAGTGTCAGGGTTGTAGGTAGGGTTACGATTAGGGTTAGCGGTTTAGAATTAGGGTTAGGGATTAGGTGTCACAGTGATGACTAGGAGATAGGGTTAGAATTATGGGATAGGGGTTGTTCTCAGGAAATGGGTTATGCATTGACGTTAGGATAAGAGGTTAAAGTTAGGCGCACGGTGAGGTTTACGTGTTAAGGGGAGAAATAGGAACAGGGTTGGGTGTTATGTTCAGGGTTAGGGTTATCTGTTAAAGGTATTGTTTATGCTTAGCGCACGGTCCCTGTCTGCATTAGGCGGGCGGCGGGAGTTTAGGGGGCTGGGATTGTACCCGGGAACCCACTCTATCATACTCTGGGTATGGGCCCTTGGGTTTCATGCAGGAAGCAGTGGTAGAGCCTCCTTTCACGCATGGCATGGGAGGATTGCAGGCTTTCTAAACTCTAAGAAAGCAAGAAGTCTGAGAATTAGATTTAGGGTTAGGATTTTGGTTAGGGTTAAGGATGAAGTTTTGTGTTAGGGTGAGGGCTTAGGGTTAGGGATTAGGGTTAGGGTTAAAGGTTACTCTTAGGTTTAACGGTTACACTTTGGTTTAGGGTTGAGGTTTACGGTTAGGGTTAAGATCAGGGGTTAGGGTTAGGTACAGGGTTAGGGTTAAGTGTTAGGTTTAGTGTTGAAGATTAGGATTAGGGTTAGGATTAAAGGTTAGCGTGAGAGTTAACGCTTAGGGTTAAGGTTAAGAGTTAGGGTTTAGGGTTAGGGTTAGGGTCAGGGTTAGTTTTAGGTTCAGAGTTATGTGCTATGGTTTGTGTTAGAGGTTAGGGTTAGGTTTACTGGTCACGGTGAGGGTTACGTTTAGGGGTTAGCATTAGGGTTAGGGTTAAGGGATAGGATTAGGGTTAAGTGTTGGGCTTAGGGTTAGGGTTTAGTGTTAGGGTTATCATTAAGGATTAGGGGTAGGGTCAGGGTTAAATGCTTGGGTGCGGGTAATGGTTAGGGTCAGGGTTAAGGTTTACGGATAGGGTTAGTGTTAAGGGTTACGGGTAGGTTTAGGGTTCCGGGTTAGAGTTAGCCTTAGGGCTGAAGGATAGGATTAGGTGGTTGATTAGATTTAGGGTTACATCTAGGAGTTAGGGTAAGGGCTAGCGTTAGGGTTAAGAGATAAGGTTAGGTTTAATGCTTAGGATTAGGGTTAGGGTTTGGGGTTAAAGTAAGTGTTAGGGGTTAGGTTTAAGGATCAAAGGTTAGGGTTATTTTTAGCTGTAGTGTTAGGGTTAGGGATAAGGGATCCCATTAGCATTAAGGGTCTTCCTTACTTAGGGTTAAGGGTTAGGCTTAGAGTTAAAGGTGAAGGTTAGGGTCAGTGTTAAGATTTAGGGTGAGGGTTAACGGTTAGGGTAAAGGTTAAGCGTTAGGGTTAGGGATTAGTGATTAGGGTTTTTGGTTAGTGTTAGGGTTAGCGGTTAGGAGTTAGTGTTTTATGAAGGGGTATGGTTAGAATTAGGATTGGGGTTAGAGTTAGGGTGAGGTATAGGGGTTTGGTTTAGGGCTTAGGTTTAGGGGTTAGTTTTAGGGTAAAAGGATAGGATTAGGGTTACGGGTTGGGCTTAGGTATAGGGTTAAAGTTTACTCCTGGGGTTAGGGATAGGTTTCAGGGTTAGCTTTAGGGGTTCTGGTTAGTGTTAGGTGTTAGGTTAGTGTCAGGGTTAGGTCTAGTCGTGAGGGTAAGGTTTAGGGTTAGCTTTAAGAGCTAGGGTTAGGTTTAATGGTTAGGATTAGGATTAGGGATAAGGGTTAGGGTAAGGCTTAGGGGTTAGGGTGAAGGGTTAGGGTGAAGGATTAGGGTTTTTGTTAGGCATAGCGTTGGGTTTAGAAGTAAGGGTTACTGTCAGTGTTAGGGTTGTAGGTAGGGTTACGATTAGGGTTAGCGGTTTAGAATTAGGGTTAGGGATTAGGTGTCACAGTGATGACTAGGAGATAGGGTTAGAATTATGGGATAGGGGTTGTTCTCAGGAAATGGGTTATGCATTAACGTTAGAATAAGAGGTTAAAGTTAGGCGCACGGTGAGGTTTACGTGTTAAGGGGAGAAATAGGAACAGGGTTGGGTGTTATGTTCAGTGTTAGGGTTAGGGGTTAGAGTTAGGGTTAGGGTTGTTGGTAGGGTGAAGGTTAGGGTTGGCATTTTAGAATTAGGGATGAGGTGTTACGGTTATGGCTAGGGGTTAGAATTAGAATTATGGGATAGGGCTTCTTCTCAGGGTGTTATGCATTAAGGTTAATATAAGGGGATATGTTAGGGTTACGGGGAGGTTTATGTTTTAAGGTGAGCAATAGGATCAGGGTCAGGTGCTATGTTCAGGGTGAGGGTTATCTGTTAGGGGTAGTGTTTATACTTAGCGTACAGGCCCTGTCTGCACTGGGCGGGGGGCTGGGGTTAGGGGGATGGGATTGTCCCCGGGAACCCACTCTATCATACGCTAGGTATGGGCTCCTGGTTTCATGCAAGAGAGAGCTGCAGAGCCCCCTTTCGCTCATGGCATGGGAGGATTTTAGGCTTTCTAAACTCTAAGAAAGCAAGAAGTCCGAGAATTAGATTTAGGGGTAGGATTATGATAATGTTTAGGGTTAGGGTTAGTGTTAAGGTGGGGTCTTAGGGTTAGGGGTTAGGGTTAGAGGTTAGTGTTAGGTGTAACAGTTACAGTTAGGTTTATGGTTAAGTTTCAGGGTTAGGGTTAAGGTTTGGGTTTAGCGTTTGGCACAGGGTTAGGCTTCAGTGTTAGCTTTATGGTTAAATATTAGGATTAGGGTTAGTGTGAGGGTTAATGGTAAGGGTCAAGATTAAGGGTTAGGGTTGGGGTTAGGGTTAGGTTTAGGGTTAGGGCTTAGGGTTAGGGGATAGGATTAGGGTTAAGTGTTGGGCTTATGGTTAGGGTTAAAGTTTAGTGTTAGGGTTAATGTTTAGTGTTATGGTCCAGTTTAAGTGTTAGGGTGAGGAATAATAGTTAGGATTAGGCTTAGGGGTTAGGGATATAGTGAAGGTTCAGTGTTAGGGTTAGGTTTAGGGTTCAGGGTTAGGGTTAGCTTTAGGGGTTATGGTTAGGGTTAGGTGTTAGGTTAGTGTCAGGGTTAGGTCTAGTCGTGAGGGTAAGGTTTAGGGTTAGCTTTAAGAGCTAGGGTTAGGTTTAATGGTTAGGATTAGGATTACGGTTAAAGGTTAGGGTAATGCTTAGGGGTTAGGGTGAAGGGTGAAGGGTTAGGGCTTTTGTTAGGCATAGCGTTGGGGTTAGAACTAAGGGTTCCTGTCAGTGTTAGGGTTGTAGGCAGCGTTACGGTTAGACTTAGCGGTGGAGAATTAGGGTTAGGGATTAGGTGTTACAGTTATGACTAGGAGATAGGGTTAGAATTATGGGATAGGGGATGTTCTCAGGGAATGGGTTATGCATTAACGTTACGTTAAGAGGTTAAAGTTAGGATCACGGTGAGGTTTACGTGTTAAGGGGAGAAATAGGAACAGGGTTAGGTGCCATGTTCAGGGTTAGGGTTATCTGTTAAAGGTATCATTTATGCTTAGCGCACGGGCCCTGTCGGCATTAAGCTGGGGGGAGGTTAGGGGGCTGGGATTGTCACCGGGAACCCACTGTATCGGACTCTGGGTATGGGCCCGTGGGTTTCATGCAGGACACAGTGGTAGAGCCTCCTTTCACACATGGCATGGGAGGATTGCAGGCTTTCTAAACTCTAAGAAAGCAAGAAGTCTGAGAATTAGATTTAGGGTTAGGATTATGGTTAGGGTTCAGGATGAAGTGTAGTGTTATGGTGAGGGGATAGGGTTACAGATTAGGGTTACGGTTTAAGGTTACTGTTAGGTTTAACGGTTACAGTTCGTTTTGGGGTTGAGGTTTGCGGATAGGGTTAAGATGAGGGGTCAGGGTTTGGTACAGGGTTAGGGTTGTGTTTGGTTTAGGGTTGAAGATTAGGATTAGGGTTAGGATTAAAGGTTAGCATGAGAGTTAACGGTTAAGATTAAGGTTAAGGGTTAGGGTTAGGTTTTAGGTTTAGGGTTAAGGGTTAGGGTTAGTTTTAGGGTTAGAGTTATGTGTTAGGGTTTGTGTTAGAGGTTAGGGTTAGGTTTACTGTTCGTGGTTAGAGTTACGTTTAGGGGTTAGCATTAGGATTAGGGATTATGTTTAGGGTAAGTGTTTAGAGTTAGTTTGGGCTTTAGGCTCGGGGCTTAGGTTCAGGGTCAGCGGTTAGGGTTGGTGGTAGGGCTTAGATTTAGCGGTCAGTTTAAGGGCACAGGACCTGGTTAATCTACGGTGAGAGGGGTGTGGTCGGAGTCACCACAAAAGCACAACATCATTCCCTGTGCCTTGGGACAAAACCTACATGCAGGACTCAGGCAGAGCCTCATCTCACACATGGCATGGCTGTATTGTAGGCTTGCTTCACTCTGGGAATGGAAGTAGTGTGAGAATTAGGGTTAGGTTTGGGGTTAGGGGTTTCGAATTAGGGGTTAGGTTTCGAGTCAGGGTCAGGTGCTAGGGATTAGTGGTTAGGTTTAGAGTTAGTGTTAGGGGTTAGGTGTTAAGTCTGGGTTGGGGGCCAGGGTTAGGTTTAGGGTTGGGGTTAGCGTTAGGGTTAGGGGTTAGGGTTAAGGGATAGGGTTAGGGTTAAGGGTTAGGCTTAGGGTTAGGGTTCAGGGTTAGGGTTAAGGTTTAGGGTTAGAGTCAGGGTTAAGGGTTAGGGTGAGGCTTAACAGTTAGGGTTAGGGTTAGGGGGTTAGGAATAGGGTTAGGGTTAAGGGTTAGGTTTATGGTTCAGGTTTAAGGTTAGGATTAGGGGTTAGGGTTAGTGTTAACTGTAGGTCAGTGTTGGGGTTAGATCTCTAGGCATTAGCGTATAGGTTAGGGTTAGGGTTAAGTAGGGTTATGTTTAATGGTTAGGATTGGGATTAGCGTTAAGGGTTAGGGTTAAGCTTTAGGGGTTATGACTAAGGATCAATGGTTAGGGTTATTTTTAGGCGTAGGGTTAGGGTAAGGGTTTTAGGGTTAGTGTTAGTGTTGTTGGTAGGGTTAAGGTTAGGGTTGGCGTTTCAGAATTAGGGATTAGGTGTTATGGTTATGGCTAGGAGTTAGGGTTAGAATTACGGTATAGGGCTTGTTCTCAGGGTGTCATGCATTATCGTTAAGATAAAGGGTTAAGTTAGGGTTAGGGTGAGGTTTACGTGTTAAGGTGAGCAGTAGGATCAGGGTTAGGTGTTATGTTCTGGGTTAGGGTTATGGGTGTGGGGTAGGGTTTATGCTTAGGGCACGGGCCCTGTATGCACTAGGAGGCGAAGTTAGGGGTCTGTGATGGTCGCTGGGAGCCCACTCTATCGTACGCAGTGTATGGGCCTCTGGGTTTCATGCAGGACACTGTGGCAGAGCGGGCTTTCATGCATGGCTTAGTAGGATTGTAGGCTTTCAAAACTCTGAGAAAGCAAGTCTGAGAATTAGATTTAGGGTTATGATTACGGTACGGTTTAGGGATGAAGATTAGTGATAGGGTGAGGGCTTAGGGTTAGGGGTTAGGGTTAGGGTTAGGGTTGTTGGCAGGGTGAAGGTTAGGGTTGGCATTTTAGAATTAGGGATGAGGTGTTACGGTTATGGCTAGGGGTTAGGATTAGAATTATGGGATAGGGCTTCTTCTCAGGGTGTTATGCATTAAGGTTAAGATAAGGGGATAAGTTAGGGTTACGGGGAGGTTTATGTTTTAAGGTGAGCAATAGGATCAGGGTCAGGTGCTATGTTCAGGGTGAGGGTTATCTGTTAGGGGTAGTGTTTATACTTAGCGTACAGGCCCTGTCTGCACTGGGCGGGGGGCTGGGGTTAGGGGGATGGGATTGTCCCCGGGAACCCACTCTATCATACGCTAGGTGTGGGCTCCTGGTTTCATGCAAGAGAGAGCTGCAGAGCCCCCTTTGACTCATGGCATGGGAGGATTTTAGGCTTTCTAAACTCTAAGAAAGCAAGAAGTCCGAGAATTAGATTTAGGGGTAGGATTATGATAATGTTTAGGGTTAGGGTTAGTGTTAAGGTGGGGTCTTAGGGTTAGGGGTTAGGGTTAGAGGTTAGTGTTAGGTGTAACAGTTACAGTTAGGTTTATGGTTAAGTTTCAGGGTTAGGGTTAAGGTTTGGGTTTAGCGTTTGGCACAGGGTTAGGCTTCAGTGTTAGCTTTATGGTTAAAGATTAGGATTAGGGTTAGTGTGAGGGTTAATGGTAAGGGTCAAGATTAAGGGTTAGGGTTGGGGTTAGGGTTAGGTTTAGGGTTAGGGCTTAGGGTTAGGGGATAGGATTAGGGTTAAGTGTTGGGCTTATGGTTAGGGTTAAAGTTTAGTGTTAGGGTTAATGTTTAGTGTTATGGTCCAGTTTAAGTGTTAGGGTGAGGGTTAACAGTTAGGATTAGGCTTAGGGGTTAGGGATATAGTGAAGGTTCAGTGTTAGGGTTAGGTTTAGGGTTCAGGTTAGGGTTAGCTTTAGGGGTTATGGTTAGGGTTAGGTGTTAGGTTAGTGTCAGGGTTAGGTCTAGTCGTGAGGGTAAGGTTTAGGGTTAGCTTTAAGAGCTAGGGTTAGGTTTAATGGTTAGGATTAGGATTACGGTTAAAGGTTAGGGTAATGCTCAGGGGTTAGGGTGAAGGGTGAAGGGTTAGTGCTTTTGTTAGGCATAGCGTTGGGGTTAGAACTAAGGGTTCCTGTCAGTGTTAGGGTTGTAGGCAGCGTTACGGTTAGGCTTAGCGGTGGAGAATTAGGGTTAGGGATTAGGTGTTACAGTTATGACTAGGAGATAGGGTTAGAATTATGGGATAGGGGATGTTCTCAGGGAATGGGTTATGCATTAACGTTACGTTAAGAGGTTAAAGTTAGGCTCACGGTGAGGTTTACGTGTTAAGGGGAGAAATAGGAACAGGGTTAGGTGCCATGTTCAGGGTTAGGCTTATCTGTTAAAGGTATCATTTATGCTTAGCGCACGGGCCCTGTCGGCATTAGGCTGGGGGGAGGTTAGGGGGCTGGGATTGTCACCGGGATCCCACTGTATCGGACTCTGGGTATGGGCCCGTGGATTTCATGCAGGACACAGTGGTAGAGCCTCCTTTCACACATGGCACGGGAGGATTGCAGGCTTTCTAAACTCTAAGAAAGCAAGAAGTCTGAGAATTAGATTTAGGGTTAGGATTATGGTTAGGGTTCAGGATGAAGTGTAGTGTTATGGTGAGGGGATAGGGTTACAGATTAGGGTTACGGTTTAAGGTTACTGTTAGGTTTAACGGTTATAGTTCGTTTTGGGGTTGAGGTTTGCGGATAGGGTTAAGATGAGGGGTCAGGGTTTGGTACAGGGTTAGGGTTGTGTTCGGTTTAGGGTTGAAGATTAGGATTAGGGTTAGGATTAAAGGTTAGTATGAGAGTTAACGGTTAAGATTAAGGTTAAGGGTTAGGGTTAGGTTTTAGGTTTAGGGTTAAGGGTTAGGGTTAGTTTTAGGGTAAGAGTTATGTGTTAGGGTTTGTGTTAGAGGTTAGGGTTAGGTTTACTGTTCACGGTTAGGGTTACGTTTAGGGGTTAGCATTAGGGTTAGGGATTAGGTTTAGGGTAAGTGTTTAGAGTTAGTGTTGGGCTTTAGGCTCGGGGCTTAGGTTCAGGGTCAGCGGTTAGGGTTGGTGGTAGGGCTTAGAATTAGCGGTCAGTTTAAGGGCACAGGACCTGGTTAATCTACGGTGAGAGGGGTGTGGTCGGAGTCACCACAAAAGCACAACATCATTCCCTGGGCCTTGGGACAAAACCTACATGCAGGACTCAGGCAGAGCCTCATCTCACACATGGCATGGCTGTATTGTAGGCTTGCTTCACTCTGGGAATGGAAGTAGTGTGAGAATTAGGGTTAGGTTTGGGGTTAGGGGTTTCGAATTAGGGGTTAGGTTTCGAGTCAGGGTCAGGTGCTAGGGATTAGTGGTTAGGTTTAGAGTTAGTGTTAGGGGTTAGGTGTTAAGTCTGGGTTGGGGGCCAGGGTTAGGTTTAGGGTTGGGGTTAGCGTTAGGGTTAGGGGTTAGGGTTAAGGGATAGGGTTAGGGTTAAGGGTTAGGCTTAGGGTTAGGGTTCAGGGTTAGGGTTAAGGTTTAGGGTTAGAGTCAGGGTTAAGGGTTAGGGTGAGGCTTAACAGTTAGGGTTAGGGTTAGGGGGTTAGGAATAGGGTTAGGGTTAAGGGTTAGGTTTATGGTTCAGGTTTAAGGTTAGGATTAGGGGTTAGGGTTAGTGTTAACTGTAGGTCAGTGTTGGGGTTAGATCTCTAGGCATTAGCGTATAGGTTAGGGTTAGGGTTAAGTAGGGTTATGTTTAATGGTTAGGATTGGGATTAGCGTTAAGGGTTAGGGTTAAGCTTTAGGGGTTATGACTAAGGATCAATGGTTAGGGTTATTTTTAGGCGTAGGGTTAGGGTAAGGGTTTTAGGGTTAGTGTTAGTGTTGTTGGTAGGGTTAAGGTTAGGGTTGGCGTTTCAGAATTAGGGATTAGGTGTTATGGTTATGGCTAGGAGTTAGGGTTAGAATTACGGTATAGGGCTTGTTCTCAGGGTGTCATGCATTATCGTTAAGATAAAGGGTTAAGTTAGGGTTAGGGTGAGGTTTACGTGTTAAGGTGAGCAGTAGGATCAGGGTTAGGTGTTATGTTCTGGGTTAGGGTTATGGGTGTGGGGTAGGGTTTATGCTTAGGGCACGGGCCCTGTATGCACTAGGAGGCGAAGTTAGGGGTCTGTGATGGTCGCTGGGAGCCCACTCTATCGTACGCAGTGTATGGGCCTCTGGGTTTCATGCAGGACACTGTGGCAGAGCGGGCTTTCATGCATGGCTTAGTAGGATTGTAGGCTTTCAAAACTCTGAGAAAGCAAGTCTGAGAATTAGATTTAGGGTTAGGATTACGGTACGGTTTAGGGATGAAGATTAGTGATAGGGTGAGGGCTTAGGGTTAGGGGTTAGGGTTAGGGTTAGGGTTGTTGGCAGGGTGAAGGTTAGGGTTGGCATTTTAGAATTAGGGATGAGGTGTTACGGTTATGGCTAGGGGTTAGGATTAGAATTATGGGATAGGGCTTCTTCTCAGGGTGTTATGCATTAAGGTTAAGATAAGGGGATAAGTTAGGGTTACGGGGAGGTTTATGTTTTAAGGTGAGCAATAGGATCAGGGTCAGGTGCTATGTTCAGGGTGAGGGTTATCTGTTAGGGGTAGTGTTTATACTTAGCGTACAGGCCCTGTCTGCACTGGGCGGGGGGCTGGGGTTAGGGGGATGGGATTGTCCCCGGGAACCCACTCTATCATACGCTAGGTGTGGGCTCCTGGTTTCATGCAAGAGAGAGCTGCAGAGCCCCCTTTGACTCATGGCATGGGAGGATTTTAGGCTTTCTAAACTCTAAGAAAGCAAGAAGTCCGAGAATTAGATTTAGGGGTAGGATTATGATAATGTTTAGGGTTAGGGTTAGTGTTAAGGTGGGGTCTTAGGGTTAGGGGTTAGGGTTAGAGGTTAGTGTTAGGTGTAACAGTTACAGTTAGGTTTATGGTTAAGTTTCAGGGTTAGGGTTAAGGTTTGGGTTTAGCGTTTGGCACAGGGTTAGGCTTCAGTGTTAGCTTTATGGTTAAAGATTAGGATTAGGGTTAGTGTGAGGGTTAATGGTAAGGGTCAAGATTAAGGGTTAGGGTTGGGGTTAGGGTTAGGTTTAGGGTTAGGGCTTAGGGTTAGGGGATAGGATTAGGGTTAAGTGTTGGGCTTATGGTTAGGGTTAAAGTTTAGTGTTAGGGTTAATGTTTAGTGTTATGGTCCAGTTTAAGTGTTAGGGTGAGGGTTAACAGTTAGGATTAGGCTTAGGGGTTAGGGATATAGTGAAGGTTCAGTGTTAGGGTTAGGTTTAGGGTTCAGGTTAGGGTTAGCTTTAGGGGTTATGGTTAGGGTTAGGTGTTAGGTTAGTGTCAGGGTTAGGTCTAGTCGTGAGGGTAAGGTTTAGGGTTAGCTTTAAGAGCTAGGGTTAGGTTTAATGGTTAGGATTAGGATTACGGTTAAAGGTTAGGGTAATGCTCAGGGGTTAGGGTGAAGGGTGAAGGGTTAGTGCTTTTGTTAGGCATAGCGTTGGGGTTAGAACTAAGGGTTCCTGTCAGTGTTAGGGTTGTAGGCAGCGTTACGGTTAGGCTTAGCGGTGGAGAATTAGGGTTAGGGATTAGGTGTTACAGTTATGACTAGGAGATAGGGTTAGAATTATGGGATAGGGGATGTTCTCAGGGAATGGGTTATGCATTAACGTTACGTTAAGAGGTTAAAGTTAGGCTCACGGTGAGGTTTACGTGTTAAGGGGAGAAATAGGAACAGGGTTAGGTGCCATGTTCAGGGTTAGGCTTATCTGTTAAAGGTATCATTTATGCTTAGCGCACGGGCCCTGTCGGCATTAGGCTGGGGGGAGGTTAGGGGGCTGGGATTGTCACCGGGATCCCACTGTATCGGACTCTGGGTATGGGCCCGTGGATTTCATGCAGGACACAGTGGTAGAGCCTCCTTTCACACATGGCACGGGAGGATTGCAGGCTTTCTAAACTCTAAGAAAGCAAGAAGTCTGAGAATTAGATTTAGGGTTAGGATTATGGTTAGGGTTCAGGATGAAGTGTAGTGTTATGGTGAGGGGATAGGGTTACAGATTAGGGTTACGGTTTAAGGTTACTGTTAGGTTTAACGGTTATAGTTCGTTTTGGGGTTGAGGTTTGCGGATAGGGTTAAGATGAGGGGTCAGGGTTTGGTACAGGGTTAGGGTTGTGTTCGGTTTAGGGTTGAAGATTAGGATTAGGGTTAGGATTAAAGGTTAGCATGAGAGTTAACGGTTAAGATTAAGGTTAAGGGTTAGGGTTAGGTTTTAGGTTTAGGGTTAAGGGTTAGGGTTAGTTTTAGGGTAAGAGTTATGTGTTAGGGTTTGTGTTAGAGGTTAGGGTTAGGTTTACTGTTCACGGTTAGGGTTACGTTTAGGGGTTAGCATTAGGGTTAGGGATTAGGTTTAGGGTAAGTGTTTAGAGTTAGTGTTGGGCTTTAGGCTCGGGGCTTAGGTTCAGGGTCAGCGGTTAGGGTTGGTGGTAGGGCTTAGAATTAGCGGTCAGTTTAAGGGCACAGGACCTGGTTAATCTACGGTGAGAGGGGTGTGGTCGGAGTCACCACAAAAGCACAACATCATTCCCTGGGCCTTGGGACAAAACCTACATGCAGGACTCAGGCAGAGCCTCATCTCACACATGGCATGGCTGTATTGTAGGCTTGCTTCACTCTGGGAATGGAAGTAGTGTGAGAATTAGGGTTAGGTTTGGGGTTAGGGGTTTCGAATTAGGGGTTAGGTTTCGAGTCAGGGTCAGGTGCTAGGGATTAGTGGTTAGGTTTAGAGTTAGTGTTAGGGGTTAGGTGTTAAGTCTGGGTTGGGGGCCAGGGTTAGGTTTAGGGTTGGGGTTAGCGTTAGGGTTAGGGGTTAGGGTTAAGGGATAGGGTTAGGGTTAAGGGTTAGGCTTAGGGTTAGGGTTCAGGGTTAGGGTTAAGGTTTAGGGTTAGAGTCAGGGTTAAGGGTTAGGGTGAGGCTTAACAGTTAGGGTTAGGGTTAGGGGGTTAGGAATAGGGTTAGGGTTAAGGGTTAGGTTTATGGTTCAGGTTTAAGGTTAGGATTAGGGGTTAGGGTTAGTGTTAACTGTAGGTCAGTGTTGGGGTTAGATCTAGGCATTAGCGTATAGGTTAGGGTTAGGGTTAAGTAGGGTTATGTTTAATGGTTAGGATTGGGATTAGCGTTAAGGGTTAGGGTTAAGCTTTAGGGGTTATGACTAAAGATCAATGGTTAGGGTTATTTTTAGGCGTAGGGTTAGGGTAAGGGTTTTAGGGTTAGTGTTAGTGTTGTTGGTAGGGTTAAGGTTAGGGTTGGCGTTTCAGAATTAGGGATTAGGTGTTATGGTTACGGCTAGGAGTTAGGGTTAGAATTACGGTATAGGGCTTGTTCTCAGGGTGTCATGCATTATCGTTAAGATAAGGGGTTAAGTTAGGGTTAGGGTGAGGTTTACGTGTTAAGGTGAGCATTAGGATCAGGGTTAGGTGTTATGTTCTGGGTTAGGGTTATGGGTGTGGGGTAGGGTTTATGCTTAAGGCACGGGCCCTGTATGCACTAGGAGGCGAAGTTAGGGGTCTGTGATGGTCGCTGGGAGCCCACTCTATCGTACGCAGTGTATGGGCCTCTGGGTTTCATGCAGGACACTGTGGCAGAGCGGGCTTTCATGCATGGCTTAGTAGGATTGTAGGCTTTCAAAACTCTGCGAAAGCAAGTCTGAGAATTAGATTTAGGGTTAGGATTACGGTACGGTTTAGGGATGAAGATTAGTGATAGGGTGAGGGCTTAGGGTTAGGGGTTAGGGTTAGGGTTAGGGTTGTTGGCAGGGTGAAGGTTAGGGTTGGCATTTTAGAATTAGGGATGAGGTGTTACGGTTATGGCTAGGGGTTAGGATTAGAATTATGGGATAGGGCTTCTTCTGAGGGTGTTATGCATTAAGGTTAAGATAAGGGGATAAGTTAGGGTTACGGGGAGGTTTATGTTTTAAGGTGAGCAATAGGATCAGGGTCAGGTTCTATGTTCAGGGTTAGAGTTACCTGTTAGGGGTAGTGTTTATACTTAGCGTACAGGCCCTGTCTGCACTTGGCGGGGGGCTGGGGTTAGGGGGATGGGATTGTCCCCGGGAACCCACTCTATCATACGCTAGGTATGGGCTCCTGGTTTCATGCAAGAGAGAGCTGCAGAGCCCCCTTTTACTCATGGCATGGGAGGATTTTAGGCTTTCTAAACTCTAAGAAAGCAAGAAGTCCGAGAATTAGATTTAGGGGTAGGATTATGATAATGTTTAGGGTTAGGGTTAGTGTTAAGGTGGGGTCTTAGGGTTAGGGGTTAGGGTTAGAGGTTAGTGTTAGGTGTAACAGTTACAGTTAGGTTTATGGTTAAGTTTCAGGGTTAGGGTTAAGGTTTGGGTTTAGCGTTTGGCACAGGGTTAGGCTTCAGTGTTAGCTTTATGGTTAAAGATTAGGATTAGGGTTAGTGTGAGGGTTAATGGTAAGGGTCAAGATTAAGGGTTAGGGTTGGGGTTAGGGTTAGGTTTAGGGTTAGGGCTTAGGGTTAGGGGATAGGATTAGGGTTAAGTGTTGGGCTTATGGTTAGGGTTAAAGTTTAGTGTTAGGGTTAATGTTTAGTGTTATGGTCCAGTTTAAGTGTTAGGGTGAGGGTTAACAGTTAGGATTAGGCTTAGGGGTTAGGGATATAGTGAAGGTTCAGTGTTAGGGTTGGGTTTAGGGTTCAGGGTTAGGGTTAGCTTTAGGGGTTATGGTTAGGGTTAGGTGTTAGGTTAGTGTCAGGGTTAGGTCTAGTCGTGAGGGTAAGGTTTAGGGTTAGCTTTAAGAGCTAGGGTTAGGTTTAATGGTTAGGATTAGGATTACGGTTAAAGGTTAGGGTAATGCTCAGGGGTTAGGGTGAAGGGTGAAGGGTTAGGGCTTTTGTTAGGCATAGCGTTGGGGTTAGAACTAAGGGTTCCTGTCAGTGTTAGGGTTGTAGGCAGCGTTACGGTTAGGCTTAGCGGTGGAGAATTAGGGTTAGGGATTAGGTGTTACAGTTATGACTAGGAGATAGGGTTAGAATTATGGGATAGGGGATGTTCTCAGGGAATGGGTTATGCATTAACGTTACGTTAAGAGGTTAAAGTTAGGCTCACGGTGAGGTTTACGTGTTAAGGGGAGAAATAGGAACAGGGTTAGGTGCCATGTTCAGGGTTAGGCTTATCTGTTAAAGGTATCATTTATGCTTAGCGCACGGGCCCTGTCGGCATTAGGCTGGGGGGAGGTTAGGGGGCTGGGATTGTCACCGGGATCCCACTGTATCGGACTCTGGGTATGGGCCCGTGGATTTCATGCAGGACACAGTGGTAGAGCCTCCTTTCACACATGGCACGGGAGGATTGCAGGCTTTCTAAACTCTAAGAAAGCAAGAAGTCTGAGAATTAGATTTAGGGTTAGGATTATGGTTAGGGTTCAGGATGAAGTGTAGTGTTATGGTGAGGGGATAGGGTTACAGATTAGGGTTACGGTTTAAGGTTACTGTTAGGTTTAACGGTTATAGTTCGTTTTGGGGTTGAGGTTTGCGGATAGGGTTAAGATGAGGGGTCAGGGTTTGGTACAGGGTTAGGGTTGTGTTCGGTTTAGGGTTGAAGATTAGGATTAGGGTTAGGATTAAAGGTTAGCATGAGAGTTAACGGTTAAGATTAAGGTTAAGGGTTAGGGTTAGGTTTTAGGTTTAGGGTTAAGGGTTAGGGTTAGTTTTAGGGTAAGAGTTATGTGTTAGGGTTTGTGTTAGAGGTTAGGGTTAGGTTTACTGTTCACGGTTAGGGTTACGTTTAGGGGTTAGCATTAGGGTTAGGGATTAGGTTTAGGGTAAGTGTTTAGAGTTAGTGTTGGGCTTTAGGCTCGGGGCTTAGGTTCAGGGTCAGCGGTTAGGGTTGGTGGTAGGGCTTAGAATTAGCGGTCAGTTTAAGGGCACAGGACCTGGTTAATCTACGGTGAGGGGGTGTGGTCGGAGTCACCACAAAAGCACAACATCATTCCCTGGGCCTTGGGACAAAACCTACATGCAGGACTCAGGCAGAGCCTCATCTCACACATGGCATGGCTGTATTGTAGGCTTGCTTCACTCTGGGAATGGAAGTAGTGTGAGAATTAGGGTTAGGTTTGGGGTTAGGGGTTTCGAATTAGGGGTTAGGTTTCGAGTCAGGGTCAGGTGCTAGGGATTAGTGGTTAGGTTTAGAGTTAGTGTTAGGGGTTAGGTGTTAAGTCTGGGTTGGGGGCCAGGGTTAGGTTTAGGGTTGGGGTTAGCGTTAGGGTTAGGGGTTAGGGTTAAGGGATAGGGTTAGGGTTAAGGGTTAGGCTTAGGGTTAGGGTTCAGGGTTAGGGTTAAGGTTTAGGGTTAGAGTCAGGGTTAAGTGTTAGGGTGAGGCTTAACAGTTAGGGTTAGGGTTAGGGGGTTAGGAATAGGGTTAGGGTTAAGGGTTAGGTTTATGGTTCAGGTTTAAGGTTAGGATTAGGGGTTAGGGTTAGTGTTAACTGTAGGTCAGTGTTGGGGTTAGATCTCTAGGCATTAGCGTATAGGTTAGGGTTAGGGTTAAGTAGGGTTATGTTTAATGGTTAGGATTGGGATTAGCGTTAAGGGTTAGGGTTAAGCTTTAGGGGTTATGACTAAAGATCAATGGTTAGGGTTATTTTTAGGCGTAGGGTTAGGGTAAGGGTTTTAGGGTTAGTGTTAGTGTTGTTGGTAGGGTTAAGGTTAGGGTTGGCGTTTCAGAATTAGGGATTAGGTGTTATGGTTACGGCTAGGAGTTAGGGTTAGAATTACGGTATAGGGCTTGTTCTCAGGGTGTCATGCATTATCGTTAAGATAAGGGGTTAAGTTAGGGTTAGGGTGAGGTTTACGTGTTAAGGTGAGCATTAGGATCAGGGTTAGGTGTTATGTTCTGGGTTAGGGTTATGGGTGTGGGGTAGGGTTTATGCTTAGGGCACGGGCCCTGTATGCACTAGGAGGCGAAGTTAGGGGTCTGTGATGGTCGCTGGGAGCCCACTCTATTGTACGCAGTGTATGGGCCTCTGGGTTTCATGCAGGACACTGTGGCAGAGCGGGCTTTCATGCATGGCTTAGTAGGATTGTAGGCTTTCAAAACTCTGCGAAAGCAAGTCTGAGAATTAGATTTAGGGTTAGGATTACGGTACGGTTTAGGGATGAAGATTAGTGATAGGGTGAGGGCTTAGGGTTAGGGGTTACGGTTAGGGTTAGGGTTGTTGGCAAGGTGAAGGTTAGGGTTGGCATTTTAGAATTAGGGATGAGGTGTTACGGTTATGGCTAGGGGTTAGGATTAGAATTATGGGATAGGGCTTCTTCTGAGGGTGTTATGCATTAAGGTTAAGATAAGGGGATAAGTTAGGGTTACGGGGAGGTTTATGTTTTAAGGTGAGCAATAGGATCAGGGTCAGGTGCTATGTTCAGGGTTAGAGTTACCTGTTAGGGGTAGTGTTTATACTTAGCGTACAGGCCCTGTCTGCACTTGGCGGGGGGCTGGGGTTAGGGGGATGGGATTGTCCCCGGGAACCCACTCTATCATACGCTAGGTATGGGCTCCTGGTTTCATGCAAGAGAGAGCTGCAGAGCCCCCTTTTACTCATGGCATGGGAGGATTTTAGGCTTTCTAAACTCTAAGAAAGCAAGAAGTCCGAGAATTAGATTTAGGGGTAGGATTATGATAATGTTTAGGGTTAGGGTTAGTGTTAAGGTGGGGTCTTAGGGTTAGGGGTTAGGGTTAGAGGTTAGTGTTAGGTGTAACAGTTACAGTTAGGTTTATGGTTAAGTTTCAGGGTTAGGGTTAAGGTTTGGGTTTAGCGTTTGGCACAGGGTTAGGCTTCAGTGTTAGCTTTATGGTTAAAGATTAGGATTAGGGTTAGTGTGAGGGTTAATGGTAAGGGTCAAGATTAAGGGTTAGGGTTGGGGTTAGGGTTAGGTTTAGGGTTAGGGCTTAGGGTTAGGGGATAGGATTAGGGTTAAGTGTTGGGCTTATGGTTAGGGTTAAAGTTTAGTGTTAGGGTTAATGTTTAGTGTTATGGTCCAGTTTAAGTGTTAGGGTGAGGGTTAACAGTTAGGATTAGGCTTAGGGGTTAGGGATATAGTGAAGGTTCAGTGTTAGGGTTGGGTTTAGGGTTCAGGGTTAGGGTTAGCTTTAGGGGTTATGGTTAGGGTTAGGTGTTAGGTTAGTGTCAGGGTTAGGTCTAGTCGTGAGGGTAAGGTTTAGGGTTAGCTTTAAGAGCTAGGGTTAGGTTTAATGGTTAGGATTAGGATTACGGTTAAAGGTTAGGGTAATGCTCAGGGGTTAGGGTGAAGGGTGAAGGGTTAGGGCTTTTGTTAGGCATAGCGTTGGGGTTAGAACTAAGGGTTCCTGTCAGTGTTAGGGTTGTAGGCAGCGTTACGGTTAGGCTTAGCGGTGGAGAATTAGGGTTAGGGATTAGGTGTTACAGTTATGACTAGGAGATAGGGTTAGAATTATGGGATAGGGGATGTTCTCAGGGAATGGGTTATGCATTAACGTTACGTTAAGAGGTTAAAGTTAGGCTCACGGTGAGGTTTACGTGTTAAGGGGAGAAATAGGAACAGGGTTAGGTGCCATGTTCAGGGTTAGGCTTATCTGTTAAAGGTATCATTTATGCTTAGCGCACGGGCCCTGTCGGCATTAGGCTGGGGGGAGGTTAGGGGGCTGGGATTGTCACCGGGATCCCACTGTATCGGACTCTGGGTATGGGCCCGTGGATTTCATGCAGGACACAGTGGTAGAGCCTCCTTTCACACATGGCACGGGAGGATTGCAGGCTTTCTAAACTCTAAGAAAGCAAGAAGTCTGAGAATTAGATTTAGGGTTAGGATTATGGTTAGGGTTCAGGATGAAGTGTAGTGTTATGGTGAGGGGATAGGGTTACAGATTAGGATTACGGTTTAAGGTTACTGTTAGGTTTAACGGTTATAGTTCGTTTTGGGGTTGAGGTTTGCGGATAGGGTTAAGATGAGGGGTCAGGGTTTGGTACAGGGTTAGGGTTGTGTTCGGTTTAGGGTTGAAGATTAGGATTAGGGTTAGGATTAAAGGTTAGCATGAGAGTTAACGGTTAAGATTAAGGTTAAGGGTTAGGGTTAGGTTTTAGGTTTAGGGTTAAGGGTTAGGGTTAGTTTTAGGGTTAGAGTTATGTGTTAGGGTTTGTGTTAGAGGTTAGGGTTAGGTTTACTGTTCGTGGTTAGAGTTACGTTTAGGGGTTAGCATTAGGGTTAGGGATTAAGTTTAGGGTAAGTGTTTAGAGTTAGTGTTGAGCTTTAGGCGCGGGGCTTAGGTTTAGGGTCAGCGGTTAGGGTTGGTGGTAGGGCTTAGATTTAGCGGTCAGTTTAAGGGCACAGGACCTGGTTAATCTACGGTGAGAGGGGTGTGGTCGGAGTCACCACAAAAGCACAACATCATTCCCTGTGCCTTGGGACAAAACCTACATGCAGGACTCAGGCAGAGCCTCATCTCACACATGGCATGGCTGTATTGTAGGCTTGCTTCACTCTGGGAATGGAAGTAGTGTGAGAATTAGGGTTAGGTTTGGGGTTAGGGGTTTCGAATTAGGGGTTAGGTTTCGAGTCAGGGTCAGGTGCTAGGGATTAGTGGTTAGGTTTAGAGTTAGTGTTAGGGGTTAGGTGTTAAGTCTGGGTTGGGGGCCAGGGTTAGGTTTAGGGTTGGGGTTAGCGTTAGGGTTAGGGGTTAGGGTTAAGGGATAGGGTTAGGGTTAAGGGTTAGGCTTAGGGTTAGGGTTCAGGGTTAGGGTTAAGGTTTAGGGTTAGAGTCAGGGTTAAGGGTTAGGGTGAGGCTTAACAGTTAGGGTTAGGGTTAGGGGGTTAGGAATAGGGTTAGGGTTAAGGGTTAGGTTTATGGTTCAGGTTTAAGGTTAGGATTAGGGGTTAGGGTTAGTGTTAACTGTAGGTCAGTGTTGGGGTTAGATCTCTAGGCATTAGCGTATAGGTTAGGGTTAGGGTTAAGTAGGGTTATGTTTAATGGTTAGGATTGGGATTAGCGTTAAGGGTTAGGGTTAAGCTTTAGGGGTTATGACTAAGGATCAATGGTTAGGGTTATTTTTAGGCGTAGGGTTAGGGTAAGGGTTTTAGGGTTAGTGTTAGTGTTGTTGGTAGGGTTAAGGTTAGGGTTGGCGTTTCAGAATTAGGGATTAGGTGTTATGGTTATGGCTAGGAGTTAGGGTTAGAATTACGGTATAGGGCTTGTTCTCAGGGTGTCATGCATTATCGTTAAGATAAAGGGTTAAGTTAGGGTTAGGGTGAGGTTTACGTGTTAAGGTGAGCAGTAGGACCAGGGTTAGGTGTTATGTTCTGGGTTAGGGTTATGGGTGTGGGGTAGGGTTTATGCTTAGGGCACGGGCCCTGTATGCACTAGGAGGCGAAGTTAGGGGTCTGTGATGGTCGCTGGGAGCCCACTCTATCGTACGCAGTGTATGGGCCTCTGGGTTTCATGCAGGACACTGTGGCAGAGCGGGCTTTCATGCATGGCTTAGTAGGATTGTAGGCTTTCAAAACTCTGCGAAAGCAAGTCTGAGAATTAGATTTAGGGTTAGGATTACGGTACGGTTTAGGGATGAAGATTAGTGATAGGGTGAGGGCTTAGGGTTAGGGGTTACGGTTAGGGTTAGGGTTGTTGGCAGGGTGAAGGTTAGGGTTGGCATTTTAGAATTAGGGATGAGGTGTTACGGTTATGGCTAGGGGTTAGGATTAGAATTATGGGATAGGGCTTCTTCTCAGGGTGTTATGCATTAAGGTTAAGATAAGGGGATAAGTTAGGGTTACGGGGAGGTTTATGTTTTAAGGTGAGCAATAGGATCAGGGTCAGGTGCTATGTTCAGGGTGAGGGTTATCTGTTAGGGGTAGTGTTTATACTTAGCGTACAGGCCCTGTCTGCACTGGGCGGGGGGCTGGGGTTAGGGGGATGGGATTGTCCCCGGGAACCCACTCTATCATACCCTAGGTATGGGCTCCTGGTTTCATGCAAGAGAGAGCTGCAGAGCCCCCTTTTACTCATGGCATGGGAGGATTTTAGGCTTTCTAAACTCTAAGAAAGCAAGAAGTCCGAGAATTAGATTTGGGGTAGGATTATGATAATGTTTAGGGTTAGGGTTAGTGTTAAGGTGGGGTCTTAGGGTTAGGGGTTAGGGTTAGAGGTTAGTGTTAGGTGTAACAGTTACAGTTAGGTTTATGGTTAAGTTTCAGGGTTAGGGTTAAGGTTTGGGTTTAGCGTTTGGCACAGGGTTAGGCTTCAGTGTTAGCTTTATGGTTAAAGATTAGGATTAGGGTTAGTGTGAGGGTTAATGGTAAGGGTCAAGATTAAGGGTTAGGGTTGGGGTTAGGGTTAGGTTTAGGGTTAGGGCTTAGGGTTAGGGGATAGGATTAGGGTTAAGTGTTGGGCTTATGGTTAGGGTTAAAGTTTAGTGTTAGGGTTAATGTTTAGTGTTATGGTCCAGTTTAAGTGTTAGGGTGAGGGTTAACAGTTAGGATTAGGCTTAGGGGTTAGGGATATAGTGAAGGTTCAGTGTTAGGGTTAGGTTTAGGGTTCAGGTTAGGGTTAGCTTTAGGGGTTATGGTTAGGGTTAGGTGTTAGGTTAGTGTCAGGGTTAGGTCTAGTCGTGAGGGTAAGGTTTAGGGTTAGCTTTAAGAGCTAGGGTTAGGTTTAATGGTTAGGATTAGGATTACGGTTAAAGGTTAGGGTAATGCTCAGGGGTTAGGGTGAAGGGTGAAGGGTTAGGGCTTTTGTTAGGCATAGCGTTGGGGTTAGAACTAAGGGTTCCTGTCAGTGTTAGGGTTGTAGGCAGCGTTACGGTTAGGCTTAGCGGTGGAGAATTAGGGTTAGGGATTAGGTGTTACAGTTATGACTAGGAGATAGGGTTAGAATTATGGGATAGGGGATGTTCTCAGGGAATGGGTTATGCATTAACGTTACGTTAAGAGGTTAAAGTTAGGCTCACGGTGAGGTTTACGTGTTAAGGGGAGAAATAGGAACAGGGTTAGGTGCCATGTTCAGGGTTAGGCTTATCTGTTAAAGGTATCATTTATGCTTAGCGCACGGGCCCTGTCGGCATTAGGCTGGGGGGAGGTGAGGGGGCTGGGATTGTCACCGGGAACCCACTGTATCGGACTCTGGGTATGGGCCCGTGGATTTCATGCAGGACACAGTGGTAGAGCCTCCTTTCACACATGGCACGGGAGGATTGCAGGCTTTCTAAACTCTAAGAAAGCAAGAAGTCTGAGAATTAGATTTAGGGTTAGGATTATGGTTAGGGTTCAGGATGAAGTGTAGTGTTATGGTGAGGGGATAGGGTTACAGATTAGGATTACGGTTTAAGGTTACTGTTAGGTTTAACGGTTATAGTTCGTTTTGGGGTTGAGGTTTGCGGATAGGGTTAAGATGAGGGGTCAGGGTTTGGTACAGGGTTAGGGTTGTTTTCGGTTTAGGGTTGAAGATTAGGATTAGGGTTAGGATTAAAGGTTAGCATGAGAGTTAACGGTTAAGATTAAGGTTAAGGGTTAGGGTTAGGTTTTAGGTTTAGGGTTAAGGGTTAGGGTTAGTTTTAGGGTTAGAGTTATGTGTTAGGGTTTGTGTTAGAGGTTAGGGTTAGGTTTACTGTTCGTGGTTAGAGTTACGTTTAGGGGTTAGCATTAGGGTTAGGGATTAAGTTTAGGGTAAGTGTTTAGAGTTAGTTTGGGCTTTAGGCTCGGGGCTTAGGTTCAGGGTCAGCGGTTAGGGTTGGTGGTAGGGCTTAGATTTAGCGGTCAGTTTAAGGGCACAGGACCTGGTTAATCTACGGTGAGAGGGGTGTGGTCGGAGTCACCACAAAAGCACAACATCATTCCCTGTGCCTTGGGACAAAACCTACATGCAGGACTCAGGCAGAGCCTCATCTCACACATGGCATGGCTGTATTGTAGGCGTGCTTCCCTCTGGGAATGGAAGTAGTGTGAGAATTAGGGTTAGGTTTGGGGTTAGGGGTTTCGAATTAGGGGTTAGGTTTCGAGTCAGGGTCAGGTGCTAGGGATTAGTGGTTAGGTTTAGAGTTAGTGTTAGGGGTTAGGTGTTAAGTCTGGGTTGGGGGCCAGGGTTAGGTTTAGGGTTGGGGTTAGCGTTAGGGTTAGGGGTTAGGGTTAAGGGATAGGGTTAGGGTTAAGGGTTAGGCTTAGGGTTAGGGTTCAGGGTTAGGGTTAAGGTTTAGGGTTAGAGTCAGGGTTAAGGGTTAGGGTGAGGCTTAACAGTTAGGGTTAGGGTTAGGGGGTTAGGAATAGGGTTAGGGTTAAGGGTTAGGTTTATGGTTCAGGTTTAAGGTTAGGATTAGGGGTTAGGGTTAGTGTTAACTGTAGGTCAGTGTTGGGGTTAGATCTCTAGGCATTAGCGTATAGGTTAGGGTTAGGGTTAAGTAGGGTTATGTTTAATGGTTAGGATTGGGATTAGCGTTAAGGGTTAGGGTTAAGCTTTAGGGGTTATGACTAAGGATCAATGGTTAGGGTTATTTTTAGGCGTAGGGTTAGGGTAAGGGTTTTAGGGTTAGTGTTAGTGTTGTTGGTAGGGTTAAGGTTAGGGTTGGCGTTTCAGAATTAGGGATTAGGTGTTATGGTTATGGCTAGGAGTTAGGGTTAGAATTACGGTATAGGGCTTGTTCTCAGGGTGTCATGCATTATCGTTAAGATAAAGGGTTAAGTTAGGGTTAGGGTGAGGTTTACGTGTTAAGGTGAGCAGTAGGATCAGGGTTAGGTGTTATGTTCTGGGTTAGGGTTATGGGTGTGGGGTAGGGTTTATGCTTAGGGCACGGGCCCTGTATGCACTAGGAGGCGAAGTTAGGGGTCTGTGATGGTCGCTGGGAGCCCACTCTATCGTACGCAGTGTATGGGCCTCTGGGTTTCATGCAGGACACTGTGGCAGAGCGGGCTTTCATGCATGGCTTAGTAGGATTGTAGGCTTTCAAAACTCTGCGAAAGCAAGTCTGAGAATTAGATTTAGGGTTAGGATTACGGTACGGTTTAGGGATGAAGATTAGTGATAGGGTGAGGGCTTAGGGTTAGGGGTTAGGGTTAGGGTTAGGGTTGTTGGCAGGGTGAAGGTTAGGGTTGGCATTTTAGAATTAGGGATGAGGTGTTACGGTTATGGCTAGGGGTTAGGATTAGAATTATGGGATAGGGCTTCTTCTCAGGGTGTTATGCATTAAGGTTAAGATAAGGGGATAAGTTAGGGTTACGGGGAGGTTTATGTTTTAAGGTGAGCAATAGGATCAGGGTCAGGTGCTATGTTCAGGGTGAGGGTTATCTGTTAGGGGTAGTGTTTATACTTAGCGTACAGGCCCTGTCTGCACTTGGCGGGGGGCTGGGGTTAGGGGGATGGGATTGTCCCCGGGAACCCACTCTATCATACCCTAGGTATGGGCTCCTGGTGTCATGCAAGAGAGAGCTGCAGAGCCCCCTTTTACTCATGGCATGGGAGGATTTTAGGCTTTCTAACCTCTAAGAAAGCAAGAAGTCCGAGAATTAGATTTGGGGTAGGATTATGATAATGTTTAGGGTTAGGGTTAGTGTTAAGGTGGGGTCTTAGGGTTAGGGGTTAGGGTTAGAGGTTAGTGTTAGGTGTAACAGTTACAGTTAGGTTTATGGTTAAGTTTCAGGGTTAGGGTTAAGGTTTGGGTTTAGCGTTTGGCACAGGGTTAGGCTTCAGTGTTAGCTTTATGGTTAAAGATTAGGATTAGGGTTAGTGTGAGGGTTAATGGTAAGGGTCAAGATTAAGGGTTAGGGTTGGGGTTAGGGTTAGGTTTAGGGTTAGGGCTTAGGGTTCGGCTTAGGGTTAAGGGATAGGATTAGGGTTAAGTGTTGGGCTTATGGTTAGGGTTAAAGTTTAGTGTTAGGGTTAATGTTTAGTGTTATGGTCCAGTTTAAGTGTTAGGGTGAGGGTTAACAGTTAGGATTAGGCTTAGGGGTTAGGGATATAGTGAAGGTTCAGTGTTAGGGTTAGGTTTAGGGTTCAGGTTAGGGTTAGCTTTAGGGGTTATGGTTAGGGTTAGGTGTTAGGTTAGTGTCAGGGTTAGGTCTAGTCGTGAGGGTAAGGTTTAGGGTTAGCTTTAAGAGCTAGGGTTAGGTTTAATGGTTAGGATTAGGATTACGGTTAAAGGTTAGGGTAATGCTCAGGGGTTAGGGTGAAGGGTGAAGGGTTAGGGCTTTTATTAGGCATAGCGTTGGGGTTAGAACTAAGGGTTCCTGTCAGTGTTAGGGTTGTAGGCAGCGTTACGGTTAGGCTTAGCGGTGGAGAATTAGGGTTAGGGATTAGGTGTTACAGTTATGACTAGGAGATAGGGTTAGAATTATGGGATAGGGGATGTTCTCAGGGAATGGGTTATGCATTAACGTTACGTTAAGAGGTTAAAGTTAGGCTCACGGTGAGGTTTACGTGTTAAGGGGAGAAATAGGAACAGGGTTAGTTGCCATGTTCAGGGTTAGGGTTATCTGTTAAAGGTATCATTTATGCTTAGCGCACGGGCCCTGTCGGCATTAGGCTGGGGGGAGGTTAGGGGGCTGGGATTGTCACCGGGAACCCACTGTATCAGACTCTGGGTATGCTCCCGTGGATTTCATGCAGGACACAGTGGTAGAGCCTCCTTTCACACATGGCACGGGAGGATTGCAGGCTTTCTAAACTCTAAGAAAGCAAGAAGTCTGAGAATTAGATTTAGGGTTAGGATTATGGTTAGGGTTCAGGATGAAGTGTAGTGTTATGGTGAGGGGATAGGGTTACAGATTAGGGTTACGGTTTAAGGTTACTGTTAGGTTTAACGGTTATAGTTCGTTTTGGGGTTGAGGTTTGCGGATAGGGTTAAGATGAGGGGTCAGGGTTTGGTACAGGGTTAGGGTTGTGTTCGGTTTAGGGTTGAAGATTAGGATTAGGGTTAGGATTAAAGGTTAGCATGAGAGTTAACGGTTAAGATTAAGGTTAAGGGTTAGGGTTAGGTTTTAGGTTTAGGGTTAAGGGTTAGGGTTAGTTTTAGGGTTAGAGTTATGTGTTAGGGTTTGTGTTAGAGGTTAGGGTTAGGTTTACTGTTCGTGGTTAGAGTTACGTTTAGGGGTTAGCATTAGGGTTAGGGATTAGGTTTAGGGTAAGTGTTTAGAGTTAGTGTTGGGCTTTAGGCTCGGGGCTTAGGTTCAGGGTCAGCGGTTAGGGTTGGTGGTAGGGCTTAGATTTAGCGGTCAGTTTAAGGGCACAGGACCTGGTTAATCTACGGTGAGAGGGGTGTGGTCGGAGTCACCACAAAAGCACAACATCATTCCCTGGGCCTTGGGACAAAACCTACATGCAGGACTCAGGCAGAGCCTCATCTCACACATGGCATGGCTGTATTGTAGGCTTGCTTCACTCTGGGAATGGAAGTAGTGTGAGAATTAGGGTTAGGTTTGGGGTTAGGGGTTTCGAGTTAGGGGTTAGGTTTCGAGTCAGGGTCAGGTGCTAGGGATTAGTGGTTAGGTTTAGAGTTAGTGTTAGGGGTTAGGTGTTAAGTCTGGGTTGGGGGCCAGGGTTAGGTTTAGGGTTGGGGTTAGCGTTAGGGTTAGGGGTTAGGGTTAAGGGATAGGGTTAGGGTTAAGGGTTAGGCTTAGGGTTAGGGTTCAGGGTTAGGGTTAAGGTTTAGGGTTAGAGTCAGGGTTAAGGGTTAGGGTGAGGCTTAACAGTTAGGGTTAGGGTTAGGGGGTTAGGAATAGGGTTAGGGTTAAGGGTTAGGTTTATGGTTCAGGTTTAAGGTTAGGATTAGGGGTTAGGGTTAGTGTTAACTGTAGGTCAGTGTTGGGGTTAGATCTCTAGGCATTAGCGTATAGGTTAGGGTTAGGGTTAAGTAGGGTTATGTTTAATGGTTAGGATTGGGATTAGCGTTAAGGGTTAGGGTTAAGCTTTAGGGGTTATGACTAAGGATCAATGGTTAGGGTTATTTTTAGGCGTAGGGTTAGGGTAAGGGTTTTAGGGTTAGTGTTAGTGTTGTTGGTAGGGTTAAGGTTAGGGTTGGTGTTTCAGAATTAGGGATTAGGTGTTATGGTTATGGCTAGGAGTTAGGGTTAGAATTACGGTATAGGGCTTGTTCTCAGGGTGTCATACATTATCGTTAAGATAAAGGGTTAAGTTAGGGTTAGGGTGAGGTTTACGTGTTAAGGTGAGCAGTAGGATCAGGGTTAGGTGTTATGTTCTGGGTTAGGGTTATGGGTGTGGGGTAGGGTTTATGCTTAGGGCACGGGCCCTGTATGCACTAGGAGGCGAAGTTAGGGGTCTGTGATGGTCGCTGGGAGCCCACTCTATCGTACGCAGTGTATGGGCCTCTGGGTTTCATGCAGGACACTGTGGCAGAGCGGGCTTTCATGCATGGCTTAGTAGGATTGTAGGCTTTCAAAACTCTGCGAAAGCAAGTCTGAGAATTAGATTTAGGGTTAGGATTACGGTACAGTTTAGGGATGAAGATTAGTGATAGGGTGAGGGCTTAGGGTTAGGGGTTAGGGTTAGGGTTAGGGTAGTTGGCAGGGTGAAGGTTAGGGTTGGCATTTTAGAATTAGGGATGAGGTGTTACGGTTATGGCTAGGGGTTAGGATTAGAATTATGGGATAGGGCTTCTTCTCAGGGTGTTATGCATTAAGGTTAAGATAAGGGGATAAGTTAGGGTTACGGGGAGGTTTATGTTTTAAGGTGAGCAATAGGATCAGGGTCAGGTGCTATGTTCAGGGTGAGGGTTATCTGTTAGGGGTAGTGTTTATACTTAGCGTACAGGCCCTGTCTGCACTTGGCGGGGGGCTGGGGTTAGGGGGATGGGATTGTCCCCGGGAACCCACTCTATCATACGCTAGGTATGGGCTCCTGGTTTCATGCAAGAGAGAGCTGCAGAGCCCCCTTTTACTCATGGCATGGGAGGATTTTAGGCTTTCTAAACTCTAAGAAAGCAAGAAGTCCGAGAATTAGATTTGGGGTAGGATTATGATAATGTTTAGGGTTAGGGTTAGTGTTAAGGTGGGGTCTTAGGGTTAGGGGTTAGGGTTAGAGGTTAGTGTTAGGTGTAACAGTTACAGTTAGGTTTATGGTTAAGTTTCAGGGTTAGGGTTAAGGTTTGGGTTTAGCGTTTGGCACAGGGTTAGGCTTCAGTGTTAGCTTTATGGTTAAAGATTAGGATTAGGGTTAGTGTGAGGGTCAATGGTAAGGGTCAAGATTAAGGGTTAGGGTTGGGGTTAGGGTTAGGTTTAGGGTTAGGGCTTAGGGTTCGGCTTAGGGTTAAGGGATAGGATTAGGGTTAAGTGTTGGGCTTATGGTTAGGGTTAAAGTTTAGTGTTAGTGTTAATGTTTAGTGTTATGGTCCAGTTTAAGTGTTTGGGTGAGGGTTAACAGTTAGGATTAGGCTTAGGGGTTAGGGATATAGTGAAGGTTCAGTGTTAGGGTTAGGTTTAGGGTTCAGGTTAGGGTTAGCTTTAGGGGTTATGGTTAGGGTTAGGTGTTAGGTTAGTGTCAGGGTTAGGTCTAGTCGTGAGGGTAAGGTTTAGGGTTAGCTTTAAGAGCTAGGGTTAGGTTTAATGGTTAGGATTAGGATTACGGTTAAAGGTTAGGGTAATGCTCAGGGGTTAGGGTGAAGGGTGAAGGGTTAGGGCTTTTATTAGGCATAGCGTTGGGGTTAGAACTAAGGGTTCCTGTCAGTGTTAGGGTTGTAGGCAGCGTTACGGTTAGGCTTAGCGGTGGAGAATTAGGGTTAGGGATTAGGTGTTACAGTTATGACTAGGAGATAGGGTTAGAATTATGGGATAGGGGATGTTCTCAGGGAATGGGTTATGCATTAACGTTACGTTAAGAGGTTAAAGTTAGGCTCACGGTGAGGTTTACGTGTTAAGGGGAGAAATAGGAACAGGGTTAGGTGCCATGTTCAGGGTTAGGGTTATCTGTTAAAGGTATCATTTATGCTTAGCGCACGGGCCCTGTCGGCATTAGGCTGGGGGGAGGTTAGGGGGCTGGGATTGTCACCGGGAACCCACTGTATCAGACTCTGGGTATGCGCCCGTGGATTTCATGCAGGACACAGTGGTAGAGCCTCCTTTCACACATGGCACGGGAGGATTGCAGGCTTTCTAAACTCTAAGAAAGCAAGAAGTCTGAGAATTAGATTTAGGGTTAGGATTATGGTTAGGGTTCAGGATGAAGTGTAGTGTTATGGTGAGGGGATAGGGTTACAGATTAGGGTTACGGTTTAAGGTTACTGTTAGGTTTAACGGTTATAGTTCGTTTTGGGGTTGAGGTTTGCGGATAGGGTTAAGATGAGGGGTCAGGGTTTGGTACAGGGTTAGGGTTGTGTTCGGTTTAGGGTTGAAGATTAGGATTAGGGTTAGGATTAAAGGTTAGCATGAGAGTTAACGGTTAAGATTAAGGTTAAGGGTTAGGGTTAGGTTTTAGGTTTAGGGTTAAGGGTTAGGGTTAGTTTTAGGGTTAGAGTTATGTGTTAGGGTTTGTGTTAGAGGTTAGGGTTAGGTTTACTGTTCGTGGTTAGAGTTACGTTTAGGGGTTAGCATTAGGGTTAGGGATTAGGTTTAGGGTAAGTGTTTAGAGTTAGTGTTGGGCTTTAGGCTCGGGGCTTAGGTTCAGGGTCAGCGGTTAGGGTTGGTGGTAGGGCTTAGATTTAGCGGTCAGTTTAAGGGCACAGGACCTGGTTAATCTACGGTGAGAGGGGTGTGGTCGGAGTCACCACAAAAGCACAACATCATTCCCTGTGCCTTGGGACAAAACCTACATGCAGGACTCAGGCAGAGCCTCATCTCACACATGGCATGGCTGTATTGTAGGCTTGCTTCACTCTGGGAATGGAAGTAGTGTGAGAATTCGGGTTAGGTTTGGGGTTAGGGGTTTCGAGTTAGGGGTTAGGTTTCGAGTCAGGGTCAGGTGCTAGGGATTAGTGGTTAGGTTTAGAGTTAGTGTTAGGGGTTAGGTGTTAAGTCTGGGTTGGGGGCCAGGGTTAGGTTTAGGGTTGGGGTTAGCGTTAGGGTTAGGGGTTAGGGTTAAGGGATAGGGTTAGGGTTAAGGGTTAGGCTTAGGGTTAGGGTTCAGGGTTAGGGTTAAGGTTTAGGGTTAGAGTCAGGGTTAAGGGTTAGGGTGAGGCTTAACAGTTAGGGTTAGGGTTAGGGGGTTAGGAATAGGGTTAGGGTTAAGGGTTAGGTTTATGGTTCAGGTTTAAGGTTAGGATTAGGGGTTAGGGTTAGTGTTAACTGTAGGTCAGTGTTGGGGTTAGATCTCTAGGCATTAGCGTATAGGTTAGGGTTAGGGTTAAGTAGGGTTATGTTTAATGGTTAGGATTGGGATTAGCGTTAAGGGTTAGGGTTAAGCTTTAGGGGTTATGACTAAGGATCAATGGTTAGGGTTATTTTTAGGCGTAGGGTTAGGGTAAGGGTTTTAGGGTTAGTGTTAGTGTTGTTGGTAGGGTTAAGGTTAGGGTTGGCGTTTCAGAATTAGGGATTAGGTGTTATGGTTATGGCTAGGAGTTAGGGTTAGAATTACGGTATAGGGCTTGTTCTCAGGGTGTCATGCATTATCGTTAAGATAAAGGGTTAAGTTAGGGTTAGGGTGAGGTTTACGTGTTAAGGTGAGCAGTAGGATCAGGGTTAGGTGTTATGTTCTGGGTTAGGGTTATGGGTGTGGGGTAGGGTTTATGCTTAGGGCACGGGCCCTGTATGCACTAGGAGGCGAAGTTAGGGGTCTGTGATGGTCGCTGGGAGCCCACTCTATCGTACGCAGTGTATGGGCCTCTGGGTTTCATGCAGGACACTGTGGCAGAGCGGGCTTTCATGCATGGCTTAGTAGGATTGTAGGCTTTCAAAACTCTGCGAAAGCAAGTCTGAGAATTAGATTTAGGGTTAGGATTACGGTACAGTTTAGGGATGAAGATTAGTGATAGGGTGAGGGCTTAGGGTTAGGGGTTAGGGTTAGGGTTAGGGTAGTTGGCAGGGTGAAGGTTAGGGTTGGCATTTTAGAATTAGGGATGAGGTGTTACGGTTATGGCTAGGGGTTAGGATTAGAATTATGGGATAGGGCTTCTTCTCAGGGTGTTATGCATTAAGGTTAAGATAAGGGGATAAGTTAGGGTTACGGGGAGGTTTATGTTTTAAGGTGAGCAATAGGATCAGGGTCAGGTGCTATGTTCAGGGTGAGGGTTATCTGTTAGGGGTAGTGTTTATACTTAGCGTACAGGCCCTGTCTGCACTTGGCGGGGGGCTGGGGTTAGGGGGATGGGATTGTCCCCGGGAACCCACTCTATCATACGCTAGGTATGGGCTCCTGGTTTCATGCAAGAGAGAGCTGCAGAGCCCCCTTTTACTCATGGCATGGGAGGATTTTAGGCTTTCTAAACTCTAAGAAAGCAAGAAGTCCGAGAATTAGATTTGGGGTAGGATTATGATAATGTTTAGGGTTAGGGTTAGTGTTAAGGTGGGGTCTTAGGGTTAGGGGTTAGGGTTAGAGGTTAGTGTTAGGTGTAACAGTTACAGTTAGGTTTATGGTTAAGTTTCAGGGTTAGGGTTAAGGTTTGGGTTTAGCGTTTGGCACAGGGTTAGGCTTCAGTGTTAGCTTTATGGTTAAAGATTAGGATTAGGGTTAGTGTGAGGGTTAATGGTAAGGGTCAAGATTAAGGGTTAGGGTTGGGGTTAGGGTTAGGTTTAGGGTTAGGGCTTAGGGTTCGGCTTAGGGTTAAGGGATAGGATTAGGGTTAAGTGTTGGGCTTATGGTTAGGGTTAAAGTTTAGTGTTAGTGTTAATGTTTAGTGTTATGGTCCAGTTTAAGTGTTTGGGTGAGGGTTAACAGTTAGGATTAGGCTTAGGGGTTAGGGATATAGTGAAGGTTCAGTGTTAGGGTTAGGTTTAGGGTTCAGGGTTAGGGTTAGCTTTAGGGGTTATGGTTAGGGTTAGGTGTTAGGTTAGTGTCAGGGTTAGGTCTAGTCGTGAGGGTAAGGTTTAGGGTTAGCTTTAAGAGCTAGGGTTAGGTTTAATGGTTAGGATTAGGATTACGGTTAAAGCTTAGGGTAATGCTTAGGGGTTAGGGTGAAGGGTGAAGGGTTAGGGCTTTTGTTAGGCATAGCGTTGGGGTTAGAACTAAGGGTTCCTGTCAGTGTTAGGGTTGTAGGCAGCGTTACGGTTAGGCTTAGCGGTGGAGAATTAGGGTTAGGGATTAGGTGTTACAGTTATGACTAGGAGATAGGGTTAGAATTATGGGATAGGGGATGTTCTCAGGGAATGGGTTATGCATTAACGTTACGTTAAGAGGTTAAAGTTAGGCTCACGGTGAGGTTTACGTGTTAAGGGGAGAAATAGGAACAGGGTTAGGTGCCATGTTCAGGGTTAGGGTTATCTGTTAAAGGTATCATTTATGCTTAGCGCACGGGCCCTGTCAGCATTAAGCTGGGGGGAGGTTAGGGGGCTGGGATTGTCACCGGGAACCCACTGTATCGGACTCTGGGTATCGGCCCGTCGGTTTCATGCAGGACACAGTGGTAGAGCCTCCTTTCACACATGGCATGGGAGGATTGCAGGCTTTCTAAACTCTAAGAAAGCAAGAAGTCTGAGAATTAGATTTAGGGTTAGGATTATGGTTAGGGTTCAGGATGAAGTGTAGTGTTATGGTGAGGGGATAGGGTTACAGATTAGGGTTACGGTTTAAGGTTACTGTTAGGTTTAACGGTTACAGTTCGTTTTGGGGTTGAGGTTTGCGGATAGGGTTAAGATGAGGGGTTAGGTTTTGGTACAGTGTTAGGGTTGTGTTAGGTTTAGGTTTGAAGATTAGGATTAGAGTTAGGATTAAAGGTTAGCATGAGAGTTAACGGTTAAGATTAAGGTTAAGGGTTAGGGTTAGGGTTTAGGTTTAGGGTTAAGGGTTAGGGTTAGTTTTAGGGTTAGAGTTATTTGTTAGGGTTTGTGTTAGAGGTTAGGGTTAGGTTTACTGTCCACGGTTAGGGTTACGTTTAGGGGTTAGCATTAGGGTTAGGGATTAGGTTTAGGGTAAGGGTTTAGAGTTAGTGTTGGGCTTTAGGCTCGGGGCTTAGGTTCTGGGTCAGGGGTTAGGGTTGGTGGTAGGGCTTAGATTTAGCGGTCAGTTTAAGGGCACAGGACCTGGTTAATCTACGGTGAGAGGGGTGCGGTCGGAGTCACCACGAAAGCACAACATCATTCCCTGGGCCCTGGGACAAGACCTACATGCAGGACTCAGGCGGAGCCTCATCTCACACATGGCATTGCTGTATTGTAGGCTTGCTTCACTCGGGAATGGAAGTAGTGTGAGAATTAAGGTTAGGGTTGGGGTTAGGGGTTTTGAGTTAGGGGTTAGGTTTCGAGTCATGGTTAGGTGCTAGTGGTTAGGGGTAGAGTTAGTGTTACGGGTTCGGTGTTAATTCTGGGTTAGGGGGCCAGGGGTAGGTTTAGGGTTGGGGTTAGTGTTATCGTTAGCGGTTAGGGTTAATGGATAGGGTTAGGGTTAAGGGTAGGCTTAGGGTTAGGGTTCAGGGTTAGGGTTAAGGTTTAGGGTTAGGGTCAGGGTTAAGGGTTAGGGTTAGGGTTAGGGTGTTATGGTTAAGGATTAGGTTTATTGTTCAGGTTTAAGGTTAGCATTATGGGTTTGTGTTACTTCTAACTGTAGGTCAGTGTTGGGGTTAGAACTCTAGGCATTAAGGTAAAGGTTAGAGTTAGGGTTAAGAGTTGGGGTTATGTTTAATGGTTAGGATTGGGATTAGGGTTAAGGGTTAGGGTTAAGGTTAGGGGTTATGACTAAGGATCAACGGTTACGGTTATTTTTAGGCGTAGGGTTAGGGTAAGGGGTTAGGGTTAGTGTTAGTGTTGTTGGTAGGGTTAAGGTTAGGGTTGGTGTTTCAGAATTAGAGATTAGGTGTTATGGTTATGGCTAGGAGTTAGGGTTAGAATTACAGTATAGGGCTTGTTCTCAGGGTGTCATGCATTAACGTTACGATATGGGGTTAAAATTAGGGTTACGGTGAGGTTTACGTGTTAAGGTGAGCAGTAGGATCAGGGTTAGGTGTTATGTTCTGGGTTAGGGTTATGGGTGAGGGGTAGTGTTTATGCTTAGGGCATGGGCCCTGTATGCCCTAGGAATCGAAGTTAGGGGTCGGTTGTGGTCGCTGGGAACCCACTCTATCGTACGCTGTGTATGGGCCTCTGGGTTTCTTGCAGGACACTGTGGCAGAGCGGGCTTTCATGCATGGCTTAGTAGGATTGTAGGCTTTCAAAACTCTGAGAAAGCAAGAAGTCTGAGAATTAGATTTCAGGTTAGGATTACGGTACGGTTTAGGGATGAAGATTAGTGATAGGGTGAGGGCTTAGAGTTAGAGGTTAGGGTTAGGGTTAGGGTTGTTTGTAGGGTGAAGTTTAGGGTTGGCATTTTAGAATTAGGGATGAGGTCTTATGGTTATGGCTGGGGATTAGGATTAGAATTATGGGATGGGGCTTCTTCTCAGGGTGTTATGCATTAAGGTTAAGATAAGGGGATAAGTTAGGGTTACGGGGAGGTTTATGTTTTAAGGTGAGCAATAGGATCAGGGTCAGGTGTTATATTCAGGGTGAGGGTTATCTGTTAGGGGTAGTGTTTATACTTAGCGTACAGGCCCTGTCTGCACTTGGCGGGGGGCTGGGGTTAGGGGGATGGGATTGTCCCCGGGAACCCACTCTATCGTACGCTGGATATGGGCTCCTGGGTTTCATGCAGGACACAGTGGTAGAGCCCCCTTTTACTCATGGCATGGGAGGATTTTAGGCTTTCTAAACTCTGAGAAAGCAAGAAGTCTGACAATTAGATTTAGGGGTAGGATTATGGTAATGTTTAGCGAGGAAGATTAGTGTTAGGGTGGGCTCTTAGGGTTAGGGGTTAGGGTTTAAGGTTTGTGTTATTTTTAACAGTTACAGTTACGTTTAGGGTTAAGTTTCAGGGTTAGGGTTAAGGTTTGGTTTTATCGTTTGGCACAGGGTTAGGCTTCAGTGTTAGCTTTATGGTTAAAGATTAGGATTAGGGTTAGGGTTAAGGGTTAGTGTGAGGGTTAATGGTAAGTTTCAAGATTAAGGGTTAGGGTTGGGCTTAGGGTTAGGAATAAGGCTTCGTGTAACATTTAGGTTTAGAGTTAAGTGTTATGGTTATGGCTAGAGGTTAGGGTTAGGTTTAGGGTTCATGGTTAGGGTTACATTTAGGGGTTCGGGTTACGGGTTAAGTTTAGGGCGAGTGTTTAGTGTTACTGTTGGGCGTTAGGATAAGGGCCGAGGTTTAGGGTTAGGATTTAGGTTTAGTGTTAGGGCTTAGATTTAGTGGTTAGTTTAAGGGCACATGCTCTGTTTAATCTATGGTGGGAAGGGTGCAGACTGGGTCGCCTCAACACCACACCATCGTACTTGGGCCTTGGGCCCAGACCTACATGCAGGACTCAGGCAGAGCCTCTTCTCACTCGTGGCATGGCTCTATTGTAGGCTTGGTCAACTCTGAGAACGAAGGAAGTGTGAGAATTAGGGTTATGGTTAGGGTTATGTGTTTGGGGTTAGAGGTTTGGGTGTGAGTGAAGTTTAGTGGTTAGGAATTAGAAGTTAGGATTAGTGTGTCAGGGGTTAGGTGTTAGGTTTTTGTAAGGGGCTAGCGTTAGATTTAGGTTTAGGGTTAATGTTCAGGTGGGTTAGGGGTCAGCGTTAGGGTTAGGCTTACAAGATAGGATTAAGGTAAAGGGTGAAGGCTTAAGATTAGCAGTAAGGGTTAAGGTTAGGGTTAAGGGTTAGGGTTTCGGTCCAAGTTAAGGGTGAGAGTGAGGGTTAACAGTTGCGATTAGGGTAATGGTTTAGGGATAGTAATAGGTTTAAGGGATAGGGTTAGGGTTAGGTTTAGGGTTCGGGGTTAGGGTTAGCATTAGCGGTTAGGGTTAGGGTTAGGGGTTAGGGTTACAGTTAGGGTTAGGTCTAGGCATTATGGTAATGGTTCGTGTTAGGGTTAAGAATTAGGGTTAGGTTTAATTGTTAGGATTATGATCAGGGTAATGGTTAGGGTTAGGGTTAGCGGTTAGAGTTAGGGTTAGTGTTAGGGTTGTTTGTAGGGTGAAGGTAATGTTTAGCAGTTTAGAATTAAGGTTAGGGATTAAGTGTTACGGTTATGCTAGGAGTTAGGCTTAGAATTAAGGGATAGGGTTTGTTCTTAGGGTAAGTGTTATGCAATAACATTAGGATAGGGGTTAAAGTTAGGGTTACAGTGAGGTTTACGTGTTAAGGTGAACAATAACATCAGGGTTAGGTGTTATGTTCAGGGTTAGGGTTATGGGTGAGGTGCAGGGTTTTTGCTTAGGGCATGGGCCCTGTCAGCACTAGCAGGGGGAGTTAGGGGGCTGTGATTGTCCCCGGGAACCCACTCTATTGTACACAGAGTATGGGCTCCTGGGTTTCATGCAGGACACTGTGGCAGAGCCAGCTTTCACGCATGGCTTTGGAGAATTGTAGGCTTTTAAAACTCTGAGATAGCAAGAAGTCTGAGAATTAGATTTAGGGTTAGGATTATGGTTAGGGTTAGGGATGAAGATTAGTCAGGGAGAGGGCTTAGGGTTAGGGCTTAAGCTTCGAGTGAGGATTAGGGGTTAGGGAGTAGGTGTTGGGTTTAGTGATAGGGTTAGGGCTTAGGGGTTAGGGTTGGGTTAGGGGCTAGGGTTAGATTTAGAGTGGGGTTAGGGTTAGCGTTATGGGTTAGAGTTAGGGTTAAGGGATAGGATAAGGGTTAAGCGTTAAGGCTTAGGGTTAGCGTTAAGTGTTAGGTTTAGTTTTAAGGGTTAGGGTTACAGTTCGAGTTAAGGGTTAGTGTGGGGTTAACGGTTAGGGCTAGGGTTATGGGTTAAGGATAGAGTTAGGTTTAAGGCTTAGGATTAGGGTTCAGTGTTAGGGTTAGCATTAGGGATTAGGGTTAGGGTTAGGGGTTACGTTTACTCTTAGGGTTAGGTCTAGGCATTAGGGTACGTGTTAGTGTTAGGCTTAAGAGTTAGGGTTAGGTTTAATTGTTAGGATTAGGATCAGGGTTAAGGGTTAGGGTTAAGTGTCAAGTGTTACGGTTATTTTTAGGTGTACGGTTAGGGTTAGCGGTTAGGGTTAGGGTTAGTTTGTAGGGATAAGGTAATGTTTAGCAGTTTTGAATTAGCCTTAGGGATTAGGTGTTACAATTGTGGCTAGGAGTTAGGGTTAGAATTAAGGGATAGGGGTTGTTCTTAGGGTAAGTCTTATGCATTAACGTTAGGATAACAGGTTCAAGTTAGAGTTATGGTGAGGTTGATGTGTTAAGGTGAGCAATAGTATCAGGGTGAGCTGTGATGTTCAGGGTTAGGGTTATGGGTGAGGGGTAGTGTTTATGCTTATATCACGAGCCCTCTCTGCTCTAGGAGGGGGCTTAGAGGGCTGGGATAGATGCCGGAAGCCACTCTATCATACACTGGGTATGGGCCCCTTGGTTTCATGCCGGACACAGTGGCCAAGCCTCCTTCTACACATGGCATGGGAGGATTGTAGGCTTTGTAAACTCTGAGAAAGCAAGAAGTCTGAGAATTAAATTTAGGGCTAGGATTAGGGTTAGGGTTAGCAATATAGGTTACTGTTATGGTGAGGGCTTAGGGTTAGGGGTTTCAGTTAGGGTCAGGGTTAAAGGTTAGTGTTAGGTTTAACAGTTACAGTTAGGTTTAGGGTTAAGCTTTAAGGTTTAAGCTTAGGGTTAAGATTAGGGGTTAGGTTTTGGTACAGGGTAAGGTTTAAGTGCTAGGTTTAGGCTCAAAGATTAGGATTAGGGTTAGGGTTAAGGTTTAGTGTGAGGGTTAACGGTTAGGGTTAAGGTTAAGTGTTAGGTTTATGGGTTAGGGTTAGGGTTAAGTGTTCATGTTAGGTTTAGGGTTAGAGTTAAGTGTTATGGTTAGGGTTAGGGGTTTGGGTTAGGTTTAGGGTTCATGGTTAAGGTTACATTTAGGGGTTAGGTTTAGGGTAAGCGTTTAGTGTTAGTGTTGGGCATTAGGGTCAGGGCTTAGGTAGGGTTAGGGGTTAGGGTCAGTGTTTGGGCTTTGATTTGGCGGTTAGTTTAAGGGTACAGGACCTGTGTAATCTATGGTGAGAAGGGTGCAGAATGTTTCCATGCGACACTACACCATCAGATCCTGGGCCTTTGGCCCAGACCTACTTGCAGGACTCATGCGGAAACTCTACTCACGCATTGCATGGTTGTATTTTAGGCTTGGTTAACTCTGAGAATGGAAGTAGTGTGAGAAATAGGGTTATGGTTAGGGTTAAGGGTTTGGTGTTAGGGGTTAGGGTTCAAGTGAGGTTTAGTGGTTAGGGACTAGGATTTAGGGTTAGTGTTAGGGTTAGGGGTTAGTTTTGCGTTAGGGGCTAGGGTTAGATTTATGGTTGGGGTTAGTGTTAGGGTTAGGATTAGGCATCAGGGTTAGTGTTAGGGTTAAAGGATAGGATTGGCGTTAAGTGTTTAGGCTTAGGGTTTGTGTTAAGTGTTAGGGTTGGGGTTTAGGCTTAGGGTTACGGTTTGAGTTAAGCTCTAGGGTGAGGGTTAAAGATTAGGCTTAGGATTATTGGTTAGGGATAGAGTTATGTTTAAGGGTTAGGGATAGGGTTAGGTTTAGGGTTCAGTGTTAGGGTTAGCATTAGGGGTTAGGGTTAGGGTTAGGGGTTAGGCGTAGTGATGTATTAAGTGCTATGGTTAGAATTAGGATTGGGGTTAGTGTTAGGTTTAGGGTTAGGGGTTAGGTTTAGGGTTAAGGGATAGGATTATGGTTAAGGGTTGGGCGTAGCTTTAGGGTTAAGATTTAGTGTTAGGGTCCGGTTTAAGGGTTAGGGTGAGGGTTAACGGTTAGGGTTAGGGTTGGGGTTAGGGGTTAGGGATATAGTTAGTATTAAGTGTTAGAGTTAGGTTTAGGGTTCAGGGTTAGGGTTAGCTTTAGGGGTTATGATTAGGGTTAGGTGTTAGTTTAGTGTTAGTGTTAGGTCTAGGCGTCAGGGTAAGGTTTAGGGTTAGGGTTAAGAGCTAAGGTTGGGTTAGGGTTAGGGTTAGGGTTAGGAGTTAGGGTAAAGGGTCAAGGGTTAGCATTATTTTTAGCCATAGCTTTGGCGTTAGGAGTAAGGGTTAGGTTCAGTGTTAGGGTAACAGTAGGTTACCGTAACAGTAACTACGTAGGGTAACAGTTAGTGTTAGTGGTTTAGAATTAGGGTTAGGGATTAGTTGTCACAGTTATGACTAGGAGATAGGGTTAGAATTATGGGATAGGGGTTAATCTCAGGGTAAGTGTTATGCATTAACGTTAGGATAAGAGGTTAAAGTTCAGGTTACGGTGAGGTTTACATTCTAAGGTGAGCAATAGAATCAGGGTTAAATGTTATTTTCAGGGTTAGAGTTTTGGGTGAGGTGTAGAGTTTATGCTTAGGGCACGGGCCTTGTCTGCATTAGGCGGGGGGGGGGGGTTAGGGGGCTGGGATTGTCACCAGGAACCCACTCTATCGTACTCTGGTTATGGGCCCCAGCGGTTCATTCAGGACACAGTGGAAGAGCCTCCTTTCACACATGGCATGGGAGGATTGTAGGCTTTCTAAACTCTAAGAAAGCAAGAAGACTGAGAATTAGATTTAGGGTTAGGGTTAGGGTTCGGGTTAAGGATCAAGGTTAGTATTAGGGTGAAGGCTTAGAGTTAGGGGTTACGGGTAGCGTTACAGGTTACTCTTAGTTTTAACCGTTACAGTTAGGTTCAGGGTTAAGGTTTATGGTTAGGTTTAAGGTTAGGGTTTAGGGTTTGGTACAGGATTAGGGTTAAATATTAGGTTTAGGGTTAAAGATTACGATTAAGGTTAGGTTTAAAGGTTAGTGTGAGGGTTAACAGTCAAGGTTAAAGTTAAGAGTTAGGGTTAGGGTTAGTGTTAGGATTAAGGGTTCATGTTAGGTTTAGGGTTAGAGTTAAGTGCTATGGTTAGCGCTCGAGGTTAGGGTTAGGTTTAGGGTTCACAGTTAGGGTTACGTTTAGAGGTTAGCATTAGGGTTAGGGATTAGCTTTAGGGTAAGAGTTTAGAGTTAGTGTTGGGCTTTAGGCTCAGGGCTTAGGTTTAGGGTCAGAGGTTAGGGTTGATGTTAGGGCTTAGATTTAGTGGTTAGTTTAAGGGCACAGGACCTGTTTATTCTACAGTGAGAGGGGTTAGGGTTAGGGTTAGGGTTGTCGTAGGGGTTAAGGTTAGATTTAACCTTGGGGTTAGTGTTAGGGTTAGGATTAGGGGGTTAGTGTTAGGGTTAGGGGCTAAAAACACCTACAGCCAGCCCTAACCCGATTTCTGACACTTCTTCCATTCTCAGAGTTAACCAAGCCTACAATACAGCCATGTCATGCGTGAGAAGAGGCTCCACCTGAGTCCTGTATGTAGGTCTTGGCCCAAGGTCCAGCGTACGGTGGTGTTGTGTCGCAGCGACCCTGTGCACCACTCTCACCATAGATTAAACAGGTCCTGTGCCCTTAAACTAACCGCTAAATCTCAGCCCTAACACTAATCCTAACCCCTAACCCTAAAAGTTATCCTTAACCCTACTGTTAACACTCAAACTAACCCTTAACTCTAACCCTTGTCATGATCTTTAACCCTAACCCTAACACTTAACCCTAACCCTGTACCAAACCATAACCCCTAAGCTTAACCCTAACCCTAAACCTAAACCCTAAGTCTAACTGTAACTGTTAAACCTAACAGTAACTTTTAACCCTAAAACTAACCGTATCCCCTTACCCGAAGCCCTCACCCTAAGATTAAACTTCATCCCTAACCATAACGATAATCCTAACCTTAAATCTAATTCTCAGACTTCTTACTTTCTTAGAGATTTGAAAGCTTACAAACCTCCTTTACCATGCGTGAAATCAGGCTCTGCCAGAGTGTCCTACAAGAAACCCATGGGCCCATACCCTGCATACGATAGAGTGGGTTTCTGGTGACAATCGCATCCCCCTCAATCCCACTCCTAGGGCAGACAGGGCCCATACCCTAAGCAAAACCCTACCCCTCACTCATAATTCTAACCCTGATCCTATTGCTCACCTTAACACATAAACCTCACCGTAAACCTAACTTTAACCACTTATCCTAACATTAATGCATAACACTTATGCTAAGAACAACCCCTATCACTTAATTCTAACCCTAACTCCTAGCCATAACAGTAACCCCTAATCCCTAACCCTAATTCTAACCACTAAACATTACCTTAACCCTACAAACAACCCTAATACTAACCCTAACCTTAAACGCTAACCCTAACCTTATCCCTAAACATAACCTTAAAAGTTTACCCTAAACCCTAACCCTATCCCCTAACCCTAAGCCTAACCCTTAATTCTGATCCTAATCCTAACAATTAAACCTAACCCTAACCCTTAACCCTAACACTAACCCTTACCTTAATGCCGAGACCTAATCTTAGCAGTAAAGCTACCTCTAACCCTAACCCTAGACCTTAAACCTAACACTATCCCTAACTTATAACCCTAACCCTAACTGTTAACCCTCACCCTAACCCTTAACTCGGACCATAAACCTAACCCTTAACCCTAACCCTATCCCTTAATGCTAACCCTAAGCCTTAACCCTTAACCCTAATCCTATCCCTTAACCCTAACCCTAACCCCTAACCCTAACCCTAACCCTAACCCCAACCCTAAATCTATCTCTAGTCCCTAACCCAACCCTAACCGTTAACCCCTAATGCTAACATTAACCCTAACCCCTAATCCCTAACACCTAACCCTCACGCGAACACTAACCCCTAACCCCAAACACCTAACCCTAATCATAACCATAATTCTCACACTTCCTCCATTCTCAGAGTTAGCCAAGCCTACAATAAAACCATGCCATGCGTGAGAAGAGGCTCTGCCTGAGACCTGCATGTAGGTCTGGGCCCAAGGCCTAGGGTACGATGGTGTGGTGTGGCGATGACCCATTCTGCACACTTCTCACCATAGATTACACAGGTCCTGTGCCCTTAAAATAACCTCTAAATCTAAGCCCTAACGCTAACTCTAACACTAACCCTTAACCCTAAACTTAAGCCCTGACCCTAACGCCCAACACTAACATTAAACCCTTACCCTAATCCTTACCCATAACCCTAATGCCTAAACGTAACCCTAACGATGAACCCTAAACCTAACCCTAACCCCAAACCCTAACCATAACACTTAACTCTAACCCTAAACCTAACACGAACACTTAAACCTAAACTTAACCACTAACCCTAACACTTAACCTTAACCCTAACCGTTAACTCTCACACTAACCCTTAAACCTAACCCTAATCGTAATCTTTAACCCTAAACCTAACAGTTAACCCTTACCCTGTACCAAAACCTAACCCCTAACCTTAACCTTAACCCTAACACTTGACCCTAAAGCTAACTGTAACCATTAAACCTAACACTAACCTTTAACCCTGACCGTAACTCTAACCCCTAACCCTAAGCCCTCACCCTAATGCTAAACTTTATCCTTAACACTAACCATAATCCTATCCCTAAATCTAATTCTCAGACTTCTTGCTTTCTCAGAGTTTAGAAAGCCTACAATCCTCCCATGCCATGCGTGAAAAGAGGCTCTGCCACTGTGTCCTGCATGAAACCCAGGGACCCATACCCAGTGTACGATAGAGAAAGTTCTCGGCCACAATCCTAGACCCCTAATCCTCCCGCCTAGTGCAGACAGGGCCCGTGCCCTAAGCATAAAAAGTACGCCTAACATATAACCCTAACCTTGAACGTAACACCTAACCCTGATCCTACTGCTCACCTTATCATGTAGACCACACTGTAACCCTAACTTTAACCGCATCTCCTAAAGTTAATGCATAACACTTACACTGAGAACAACGCCTATCCCATAATTCTAACCCTAAATCTTAGCCATAACCATAAAACCTAATCCCTAACCCTAATTCTAAACTGCTAACCCTAACCTTAACACTACCAACAACCCTAACACTAACCCTAACCCTAACCCTCACCCCTAATCCTACCCTATACCTAAAAGTAACCCTAACTCCTAACCCTTATCCCTAACCAAAAGCCCTGTCCCTAACCATAAGACTTAAGTCTCACCCTTATACCCTAACCCTAATACGAATCCTTAAGCCTAACCCCCAATCCTAACAATTAACCTTAACCCTAACTGTTAACGCTCACCCTAACCCTTAAATCAGACCAAAACCCTAACATTTAACCCTAACCCTAATCCCTAATGCTAACCCTAAGCCTTAACCCTTTACCCTAATCCTATCCCTTAAGCCTAACCCTAACCCTAATTCCTAACCCTAACCATAATCCCTAACCCTAACCCTAACACTAACCCTAACTCTGAATCTAACCCTAGCCCCTAAACCAACACTAACCCCTAACCCCTAACCCTAACACTAACACTAACTCCTAATTTCTAACCCCTGAACCACACTCGAACCCTAACCCCTAACCCCAAACAATTAACCATAACCATAACCCTAATTCTCACACTTCCTCCATTTTCAGAGTTCACCAAGCCTACAATAGAGCCATGCCATGAGTGAGAAGAGGCTCCGCCTGAGTCCTGCATGTAGGTCTGGGCCCAAGGCCCAGGTACGATGGTGTGGTGTCAAGGGGACCAATTCTGCACCCTTCTCACCATAGATTAAACAGGTCCTGTGCCCTTAAACTAACCGCTAAATCTAAGCCCTAACACTAAACCTAAACGCTAACCCTAAACCTAAGCCCTTATCCTAATGCCCAACACTAACACCAAACACTCACCCTAAACCTAACCCGTAACCCTAACCCCTAAACGTAACCCTAACCATGCACCCTATATCTAACCCTAACCCCTAACCCTAACCATAACACTTAACTCTAACCCTAAACTAACATAAACCCTTAACACTAAACCTAATCCCTAACCCTCATGCTTAACCCTAACCGTTAATCCTCACACTTACCTTTAAACCTAACCCTAATTGTAATCTTTAACTCTAAACTTAACACTTAAACCTTAACCTGTACCAAAACCTATCCCCTAAACTGAACCCTAACACTAAACCTTAACGCTAAACCTAACTGTAACTGTTAAACCTAACACTGACCTTTAACTCTGACCCTAAACCTAACCCCTAACCCTAAGGCATCACCTTAACACTAAACTTCATCCCTAATTCTAACCATAATCCTAACCCTAAATCTAATTCTCAGACTTTTTCTTTCTCAGAGTTTAGAAAGCCTATAATCCTCCCACGCCATGTGTGAAAGGAGGCCCTGCCACTGTGTCCAGGGGCCAATACCCAGCATACGATAGAGTGATTTCCCGGCGAATATGCTAGCCCCCTAACCTCTCCGCCTAGTGCAGACAAGGCACGTGCCCTAAGCATAAACACAACCCCTAACCAATAACCCTAACCATAACTGTTAACTCTCACCCTAACATTTAACCCTGACACTAACCCTAACCCGTAAACCTATCCCTAAACCTTTACCCAAAGCCTAAGCCTTAACTCTAACACTATCATTTAACCCTAGCCCTAACCCCTAAATGTTACACTAACCATGAACCCTAAGCCTAACCGTAACCCCTAACACTAACCATAACACTTAACTGTAACCCTAAACCTAACAAGACCCCTTAACCCTAACACTAACCCCTAACCCTAGCCCTTAAACTTAACCCTAAACTTTTACCCTCACACTAACCTTTAACACTAACCATAATGCTAATCTTTAACCCTAAACCTAACACTTAACTCTTACCCTGTACGAAACCCTAACCCCTGACCTTAACCCTGACAATAAACCTTAACCCTAAACCTAACTTTAACCGTTAAAACTAACACTAACCTTAACCCTAACTCTATCCCTAACCCTTAACCCTAAGCCCTCACCCTAACACTAATCGTCATCCCTAATCCTAACCATAATCCTATCCCTAAATCTTAATCTCAGACGTCTTCCTCTCTCAGAGTTTAAAAAGCCCTCACCCTAAAATTTAACCCTAAACCTAACTGTAACTGTTTAAACTAACACTAATCTTTAACCATAACCCTAACCCTTAACCTGAACCCTAAGCCAAACTCTTAACCCTAATCCTATCCCTTAACCCTAACTCTAATCCCTAACTCGAACGCTAACACTAACCCCAACCCTAAACCTAACCCTAGCCCCTAACCCAACCCTCACCCCAACCCCTAACCCTAACACTAACCCTAACCCCTAATGCCTAACCCCTAACCCTCATTTGAACACTCTCTCCTAAACCCAAATCCCTAACCCTAACCATAACCCTAATTCTCACACTTCTTCCATTCTAAGAGTTAACCAAGCCTACAATACAACCATGCCATGCATGAGAACAGGCTCCCCCTGATTCCTGCATGTACGTCTGAGCCCAAGGCCCAGGGTACAATGCTGTGGTGTCTCAGCGACCGATTCCACACCCTTCTCACCATAGATTAAACAGGTCCTCTGACCTTAAACTAATCGCTAAATCTAAGTCCTAACACTAACCCCTACCCTAAACAGAAACCCTGACCCAAACTCCCTTCACTAACACTATACCCTTACACCAAACCTAACCCCTAAACCTAACCCCTAAACATAACCTTAACCATGAACCCTAAACCTGAACCTAAACCCTAACACTTAAGTGTAACCCTAAACCTAACACGAACCCCTAATCCTAACCCTAAACCCTAACCCTAACCCTTCACCTTAACCCTAACCGTTAACCCTCAGCTAACCCTTAAACCTAACACTAATCCTAATCTTTACCCCTAAGCCAAACACTTAACCCTAACCCTGTACCAAACCCTAATCCCTAACACTAAGCCCTCTCCCTAACACTAAACTTCATCCCTAACCCTAACCGTAATCCTAACCCTAAATCTAATTCTCAGACTTCTTGCTTTCTCAGAGTTTAGAAAGCCTACAATCCTCCCATGCCATGCATGAAAGGAGGCTCTGCCACTGTGCCCTGCATGAAACCCAGAGGCCCATACCCAGCATACGATAGAGTGGGTTCCTGGTGACAATCCCAGCCTCCGGGCCCCCCCACCTAGTGAAGACAGGGCCTGTGCCCTAAGCATAAACACTGCCCCTAACCCATAACCATAACCCTGATCATAACATCTGACCCTGATCCTATTGCTCACCTTAACATGTAAAACTCACCATAACCCTAACCCTAACCCCTTATCCTAACGTTAATGAATAATACTTACCCTGAGGACAACACCTATCCCATAATTCTAACCCTAACTCTTATTCATAACTGTAAAACCTAATACCTAATTGTAAGCTGCTAACCCTAAATTTAACCCTACCAACAGCCCTAACACTAACCCTAATCCTAACCCTTGATCCTTAAGCCTAAACCCTAACCCTAACCCTAACCCTAAGTATAAACTCTACCCCTCACCCATAACCCTAACCCTGAACATAAAACCTAACCCTGATCCTATTGCTCACCTTAACACGTAAAGCTCACCGTAACACTAACTTTAACCGCTTACCCTAACTTTAAGCATAAAACTGACCCTGAGACCAACCCCTATGCCATAATTCTAACCCTAACTCCTTACCATAACCATAACACCTAATCCCTAACCCTAATTCTAAACTGCTAAACCTAACCTTAAGCCTACAAAAAACCTTAACGGTAACACTAACCCTAACACCTAATCCTAACCCTGTGCCTGAAAATAAACCTAACCCTTAACCTTTAACCCTAATGCTAACCCATAACCCTAACCATAACACTTTACTCTAACCCTAAATCTAACACGAACGCTTAACACTAGCCCTAAACCCTAACCCCAACCCTTAAACACAAACCTAACCGTTAACACTCACACTAACCGTCAACCCTAATCCGAATTCTAATCTTTAACCCTAAACCTAACACTTAACCCTAACCCTGTACCAAACCCTAACCCCTAACCATAACCCTCACCCTAAAACGTAACCCTAAACCTAACTGTAACCGTTAAACCTAACTCTAACATTTAACCTTTACTCTACCCATAATCCCTAGCCCTAATCCCTCACCCTAGCACTAACCTCATTCCTAACCCTAACTATAATCCTAACCCTAAATCTAATTATCAGACTTCTTGCTTTCTCAGCGTTAGAAAGCCTACAATCCTCCCATGCCATGAATAAAAGGAGGCTCTACCACTGTGTCCTGCCGGAAACCCCAGTGCCCATACTCAGCATACACTAGAGTGGGTTCCCGACGACAATTGCAACCCCAAACCCCTCCCCCCCTGCCTAGTGCAGACAGGGCCCGAGTCGTAAGCATAAACCCTACCCCTCACCCCTAACCATAACCCTGAACATAACACCTGACCCTGATCCCATTGCTCACCTTAAAATGTAAATCTCACCATAACCCTAAATTTAACCCCTTATCATAACGTTAATGCATAACACTTACCCTGAGAACAACTCCTATCTCTGAATTCTAACCCTAACTCCAAGCCATAACCATAACACCTAATCCCTAATGCGAATTCTAAACTGCTAACCCTAACCTTAAACCTACCATCAAACCAAACATTACCCTAGCCCCTAACTTTAAAACTATGCCTAAAAATAACCCTAACACTTCACCCTTAATCCTAACCCCTAACTCTAACCCTAACCCTACCCCTAAGACCCTAACCATAACCCTAACTGTTAACCCTCACCCTAACACGTAACCCTGAACTTAACCCTAAACCTTAACACTAACCCTTAACCCTAACCCTAAGCCAAACCCTTAACCATAATCCTATCCTTTAACCCTAAACGCTAACCCTAATATTAACCCCAACCCTAAACCTAACCCTAGCACCCTAACCCAAACCCAACAACTAACCCCTATCCCTAACACTAACCCTAACTCCTAATCCCTAGGACCTAACCCTGACTCGAACCATAATCCCAAACTCCAAACCCCTAACCCAAACCCTAACCCTGATTCTCACACTACTTCCATTCTCAGAGTGAAGCAAGCCTACAATACAGCTATACTATGCGTGAGATGAGGCTCCACCTGAGTCCTGCATGTAGGTCCTTTCCCAAGGATCAGGGAACGATTTTGTGCTTTCGTGGAGACTCCGACAGCACCCTTCTCACCGTAAATAAAACAGGTCCTGTGCCCTTAAACTAAAAGCTAAATCTCAGCCCTAACACTAACACTAACCCCTAACCGTAAACATAAGCTCCGACCGTAACGCTGAACACGAACTCTAAAACCTTACCCTAAACCTAATCCCTAACCCTAACACTAACCCATAAACATAACACTAACCATGAACCCTAAACCTAACCCTAACCATAACACTTAACGCTAACCCTAAAGCCTACACGAAGACTTATTCCTAACACTAACAAAAACCCTAGCCCTTAGTCTTGATCCTTATCATTAACCCTCACACTAGCCCTTAACCCTAACCCTAATCCTAATCTTTAACCCTAAAGCTAAAACTTAAGCCTAACACTGTACCAAACGCTAAACCTTAACCTTAACCCTAACCCTAAAACATAACCATAAACCTGACTGTAACGGTTAAACCTAACACTAACCTTTAACCCTAACCACTGACCTTAAGAACGCACCCTAACACTAACCTTCATCCCTAAACATTACCATAAACCTACCCCTAAATCTAATTCTCAGACTTCTTGCTTTCTCAGAGTTTAGAAAGCCTACAATTCTCCCATGTCATGAGTAAAAGGAGGCTCTGCCACTGTGTCCTGCAAGAAACCCGGGGGCCCATAACTAGTGCATGATAGAGCGGGTTCCCAGTGGCAATCCTAGTCCCTAACCCCCCCCTCCTGGTGAAGACAGGGCCCGTGCGCTAAGCAAAAACACTATCCCTAACAGATAACCCTAACTCCAAACATAAAACCTAACCCTGATCCTGTTGCTCACCTTAAAACATAAACCTAACCATAACACTAATTTATCCCCTTATGTTAACGTTAATGCATAGCACCCAAAGAAGAAGCCCTATCCCATAATTCTAAACCTAACCCCTAGCCATAACCATAACACCTAATCCATATTCTAAAGTGCCAACCCTAAACTTCAACCTACCATCAACCCTAACCCTAACCCTAACCCTTAACCCTAAGCCCTCACCCTAACACTAATCTTCATCCCTAAACCGTGCCGTAATCCTAACCCGAAATCTAATTCTCAGACTTCTTGCTTTCTCAGAGTTTTGAAAGCCTACAATCCTACTAAGCCATGCATGAAAGCCCGCTCTGCGACAGTGTCCTGCAGGTAACCAGAGGCCCATACACTGCATACGATAGAGTAGGTTACCAGCGACCATCACAGACCCCTATCTTTGCCTCCTAGTGCATACAGGGCCCGTGCCCAGAGCATAAACCCTACCCCTCACCCATAAGACTAACCCAGAACATAACACCTAACCCTGATCATACTGCTCACCTTAAGAGGTAAAGCTCACCATAACCCTAACTTTAACACCTTATCTTAACGTTAATGCATGACACCCTGAGAAAAAGCACTATACTGTAATTCTAACGCTAACTCCTAGCCATAACCATAACACCTGATCCCGAATTCTGAAACGCCAACCCTAACCTTAACCCTACCAACAACACTAACACTAACCCTAACACCTTACCCTAACCCTACGCATAAAAATAACCCTAACCGTTGATCCTTAGTCATAACCCCTAACCTTAACCCTAACACTTAACCCTAATCCCAAGCCTAACCATTAAACATAACCCTAACACTTAACCTTAAACCTAACCTTTACCTTAATGCCTAGAGATCTAACCCTAACACTGACTTACAGTTAACACTAACCCTAACCCCCTAATGTTAACCTTAAACCTGAACCATAAACCTAACCCTTAACCCTAATCCTATCCCTAACCCCCTAACCCTATCCCTAACTGTTAACCCTCACCCTAACCCTTAACCGTGACCCTAACCCTAAACCTGAACCCTTACCCTAAGCCTAACCCTTAACCCTAACCCTATCCCTTAACCCTAACGCCTAACCCTAACGCTAACTCCAATCCTAAACCTTACCCTGGCCCCCTAAACCAGAGTTAACACCTAACCCGTAACACTAACTCTAACCCTAACCACTAATCCCTAGCACCTAACCCTGACTCCAAGCCTAACCCCTAACTCGAAACCCCTAACCCCAACCCTAACCCTAATTCTCACACTACTTCCATTCCCGAGTGAAGCAAGCCTACAATACAGCCATGCCATGTGTGAGATGAGGCTCCGCCTGAGTCCTGCATGTAGATCTTGTTCCAGGGCCCAGGGAATGATGTTGTGCTTTCGTGATGACTCCGACCGCACCCCTCTCACCGTAGATTAACCAGGTCCTGTGCCCTTAAACTGACCGATAAATCTAAGCCCTACCACCAACCCTAACCCCTGACCCTGAACCTAAGCCCCGAGCCTAAAGCCCAACACTAACTCTAAACCCTTACCCTAAACCTAATCCTTAACCCTAATGCTAACCCCTAAACGTAACCCTAACCGTGGACAGTAAACCTAACCCTAACCTCTAACACAAACCCTAACACATAACTCGAACCCTAAAGCTAACCCTAACCCTTAACCCTAAACCTAAACCCTAACCCTAACTCTTAACCTTAACCCTAACCGTTAACTCTCACGCTAACCTTTAATCCTAACCCTAATCCTAATCTTCAACCGTAAACCTAAAACTTAACCCTAACCCTGTACCTAACCCTAACCCTATACCAAACCCTAACCCCTCATCTTAACCCTGACCGTAAACCTCAACCCTAAACCGAACTGTAACCGTTAAACCTAAGAGTAACCTTTAACCCTAACCCTAATCCCTAACCCTAAGCCCTCACCCTAACAATAAACTTCATCCTTAACCCTAACCAGAATCCTAACCCTAAATCTAATTCTCAGACTTCTTGCTTTCTTAGAGTTTAGAAAGCCTGCAATCCTCCCATGCCATGCGTGAAAGGAGGCTCTACCACTGTGTCCTGCATCAAACCCACGGGCCCATACCCAGAGTACGATACAGTGGGATCCTGGTGACAATCCCAGTCCCCTAACCTCCCCCCACCCCCGCCTAAGGCAGACAGGGCCCGTGCGCTAAGCATAAACAATACCTGTAACAGATATCCCTCACCGTGAACATAACACCTAACCCTGTTCCTATTTCTCCCCTTAACACGTAAACCTCACCGTGAGCCTAACTTTAACCTCTTATCCTAACGTTAGTGCATAACCCATTCCCTGAGAACAACCCCTATCCCATAATTCTAACCCTATCTCCTAGTCGTCACTGTAACACCTAATCCCTAACCCTAATTCTAAAACGCTAACTCTAACCGTAACCCTGCCTACAACCCTAACACTGACAGTAACCCTTACTTCTAACCCCAACGCTATGCCTAACAAAAACCCTTAACCCTTCACCCTAACCCCTAAGCCTTACCCTAACCCTTAACCCTAATCCTAATCCTATCCATTCAACCTAACCCTAGCTCTTAAAGCTAACCCTAAACCTTACCCTCACGACTAGACCTAACCCTGACACTAACCTAACACCTAGCCCTAACCATAACCCCTACAGCTAACCTTAACCCTGAACCCTAAACCTAACCCTAACACTGAACCCTCACTATATCCCCAACCTCTAAGCCTAATCCTAACCGTTAACCCTCAACCTAACACTTAAACTGGACCATAACACTAAACATTAACCCTAACACTAAACTTTAACCCTAAACCTGAGCCCAACCCTTAACGCTAATCCTATCCTTTTACCCTAAACCTAACTCCTAAACCAAACCCTAACACTAACCCCAATCCTAATTCTAACCATACCCCTTCATAAAACACTAACTCCTAACCCTAACACTTACCAAAAACCCTAATCGCTAATCCCTAACACTAACGCTTAACCTTTACCGTAACCGTTAACCCTCACCCTAACCCTTAACGCTGACCCTAACCTTAACCTTTAATCTAAGCCTGACCCTTAACCCTAACAGTAAGGAAAACCCTCACGCCAACCTTATCCCTTATCCCTAACCCTAACACTACAGCTAAAAATAACCCTAACCTTGGATCCTTAAACCTAACCCCTAACACTTACTTTAACCCGAAACCCTAACCCTAATCCTAAGCATTAAACCTAACCCTATCTCTTAACCCTTACTCTAACGCCTAGATCTAACCCTAAAATCTAACCTACCACCTAATCCTAACCTTAAGCCCTAATGCTAACTCTAACCCTGAACCCTAAACCTACCCGTAAACCCTTAACACTAACCCTATCCATAAACCTTAACCCTGACCCTAACCATTACCCGCACCCAAGCATTTAACCCTGACCCTAACCCTAATCCTTAACGATAAACTTAACACTAAACCCCAACCCTAAGTCCAACACTTAACCCTAAACCTGACCCTTGACCCCTAACCCTAAACCTAAGCCTAACCCCAACCTGAACCCTTAATCTTGACCCTTACCCTTAACCCTCACACTAACCCTACTCCTAATCTTTAACCATGAAGCTAACACTGAAGCCTACCCCTGTGCCAAACGCTAAACCCAAACCTTAACCCGAACCCTGAGACTTAACCGTAAACCTAACTGTAACTGTTAAACCTAACACTAACCTTTAACCCCAACCCCTAAACCAAGACCCCACCCTGACACTAATCTTCATCCCTAAACATTACCAGAATCCTACCCCTAAATCTAATTCTCAGAGTTCTTGCTTTCTCAGAGTTTAGAAAGCCTACAATCCTCCCATGCCATGAGTAAAAGGGGGCTCTGCCACTGTGTCCTGCATGAAACCCAGGAGCCCATACCCAGCGTACGATAGAGTGTGTTCCCGGAGACAATCCCATCCCCCCAACCCCAGCCCCCCGCCCAGTGCAGACAGGGCCCGTACGCTAAGTATAAACACTACCCCTAACAGATAACCCTCACCCTGAACATAACACCTAACCCTGATCCTATTGCTCACCTTAAAACATAAACCTCCCCGTAACCCTAACTTAGCCCCTTAACTTAACGTGAATGCATAACACCTTGAGAAGAAGCCCTATCCCGTAATTCTAATCCTAAACCATAGTCATAACCGTAACACCTCATCCCTAATTCTAAAACGTCAAACCTAACCTTCACCCTACCAGCAACCCTAACCCTAACCGTAACCCCTAACCCTAAGCCCTCACCCTAACCACTAATCTTCATCCCTAAACCGTGCCGTAATCCTAACCCAAAATCTAATTATCAGACTTCTTGCTTTCTCAGAGTTTTGAAAGCCTACATCCTACTAAGCCATGCATGAAAGCCGGCTCTGCCACAGTGTCCTGCATGAAACCCAGAGGCCCATACACTGCGTGCGATAGAGTGGGTTCCCAGCGACCATCACAGACCCCTAACTTCGCCTCCTAGTGCATACAGGGCCCGTGCCCTAAGGATAAACCCTACCCCTCACCCATAACCCTAACCCAGAACATAACACCTAACCCTGATCCTACTGCTCACCTTAACAGGTAAAGCTCACCGTAACCCTAACTTTAACCCCTTATCTTAACGTTAATGCATGACACCCTGAGAACAAGACCTATACCGTAAATCTAACGCTAACTCCTAGCCATAACCATAACACCTAATCCCTAATTCTGAAACGCCAACCCTAACCTTAACCCTACCAACAACACTAACATTAACCCTAACCCCTTACGCTAACCCTACGCCTAAAAATAACCCTAACCTTTGATCCTGAGTCATTACCCATAATCTTAACCCTAACCCTCAACCCTAATCCCAATCCTTAACCATTAAACTTAACCCTAACTCTTAACCCTAACCCTGACCTTTACCCTAATGCCTAGAGATCTAACCGCAACACTGACCTACAGTTACACTAACCCTACCCTCTAACGCTAACCTTAAACCTGAACCATAAACCTAACCCTTAACCCTAACCCTATCCCTAACCCCCTTACCCTAACTCTAACTGTTAACCCTCACCCTAACCCTCAACCTTGACCCTAACCTTAAACCTTAATCCTAACCATGCGTTTCATGAGCCTCTGCCTTTGTCCTGCGTGACAGTTGAAGCCCAACACCAAGGGTAAGATGAAGTGGGGACGCAGCCTTGCTCCACACCCACAGTGCCCCGTACATTAGACGGGGCCCGTGCCCTAACACACACCGTTAAACGTAAGCCCTAACCCTATCACTAAACCAAACCCTTCGTAAGCCCTGAATCTAACTCCTAACAGTAACCCTAATCCCTGACCCTTACTCTTGCCTCTCACCCTAAACCTAAACCCAACCACTAAACATAATCCTAATCTCTAACCCTAACAGTAATCCTAACCCTAATTCTAACCTAAAACCCTAACCCCTAAATCTAATCCTAGTCCCTAACACCTAACCTTACCCTAAACCGAATTCCAATTCTCAGAGTTCTTCAATTCAAAAACTTAAAAAAGCCTACAATCCACCAATGCCGTGTCTGAGATGAGCGTCCGCCCCTATGTCCTGCATGACAGGCAGGCGCCAATGCCCAGGGTACTATGGAGTGGAGTCCTGGGGTCTGTAGGCTTGCTAAACTCCAGTTTGGAAGAATTGCTATAGTCATATATAGGGATGCTTACATTTACTTATAGAAAGCAACTATTGATGTGTGATTTGTAGGCTTGCCTTACTCTAGTTTGGATGAAGAAGCTGAATCATATATAGGAATATTAGCTTTGAGTTAGAGGAAGCATCTATGGGGGGTGCTTTTTTGGCTTGTTAAACTCTGGTTTGGAAGAAGTTCGAGAGTCTTATATAGGAACGATATCAGTCATTCAGAGAAAGCAATTATAGGGAGTTGGTTTGTAGGCTTGCTAAGCTCTAGTTTGGAGGAAGGCGAGAGTCATATATAGAACGCTTACGTTCACATAAAGCGTCTACGGGGGGACGGATTCTAGGCTTCCTAAACTCTAGCTTGGAAAAAGAGGACAGTTATGTATAGGAACTCTCGGCGGGGGATTTGTAGCATTGCTAAAATCTTAGATTGCAAAAGTTGCGAGAGTCATACATAGGAATGTTAACATTCACTCAATGAAAGCAACTATAAGGGGTGCTTTCCAGGCTGGCTACACTCTAATTTGGAAAAAGTGCGACAGTCATATATAGGAAGGCTTATATTCACTCAGACAAAGCAATTATGTGTAGGTGTATAGTAGGCATGCTAACTCTAGTTTGGAAAATTTCGAGAGCCATGTATAGGAAAGCATACAGTAACTTAGAGAAAGCAACGAACAGGGGTGGAGTGTAGGCTTTCTAAACTCTAGTTTGGAGGAAGTGCCATAGTCATATATAGGAACGCTTAAATTCGTTCAGAGAAAACAGCTGTCGGGGATTGGTTTGTAGACTTATTCAACTCTAGTTTGGAAGAAGTGCGAGAGACATATATAGGAATGTTTACATTGACTCAAAGAAAGCAACTATGGGGGAGTGTTATTTTGGCATGCCAGATGTTAGTTAAGAAGAGGTACAAGACTCATATATAGGAACGCTTACATTCACACAGCGAGAGCAACTACGGAGTAGTGTCAGGTAGACATGTTAAAGTCTAGCTTGGGAGAAGTTCCAGAGTCCTATATAGGAAAGGTAACAGCCACTTTGAAAAAGCAAGTCTTGGCGGGTGGTTTGTAGGCCTGCAAAACCCTGTTTTGGTTGAAGTGTGAGAGTCATATATGAGAAGGCTTACATTCACTCAGAGAAAGCAACGATGGGGTTGTTTGTAGGCTTACTAAACTGCAGTTTGGAAGAAGCACGAGAATCACATATAGGAGCACATACATTTTGACGCACTGAAAGTAACTATGGGGTGGTGTTTTATAGGCATGCTAAACTCTAGTTTGGACGAAGTTTGAGAATCACATATAAGAAAGCTTAGAGTCACTTAGAGAAAGCAAATCTCTGGGTGTGGAATGTAGGCTTGCTAAACTCTATTTTGGTTTAAGAGTGAGAGTCATATATGGGAAGGCTTACATTCCCTCAGAGAAAGCAACGACGGCGTGGTGGTTTGTAGGCATACTAAACTCTAGTTTGGAAGAAGTAGGAGAATGATATATGGGAACGCTTACATTCGCGTAGAGAAAGCAATTATGGGGTGGCGTTTTTGTAGCCATGCTAATCTCTAGTTTGGAAGAAGTTAAGGAGTAATATATAGGAAAGGGTACAGTCATAGAAACCAACTCTCGGGGGATGTTTTGTACACCTGCAAAACTCCAGTTTGGAAGTGGGAGAGAGTCATATTGGGGACCGCGTGCATTCACTCAGAGAAATCAACGATGGGATTGTGATTTGTAGGCATAGTCAACTCTAGTTTGGAAGAAGTACGAGAATCGTATATAGGAAAGCTTACCTTCACGCAGAGAAAGCAACTATGGAGTGATGTTTGTATGCCTACTAAAATATAGTTTGGAGGAAGTTCGAGAGCCATATCTGGGAAGCTTACAGTCACTTAGAGAAAGCAACCCTCGGGGGTGTTTCGTAGGCCTGCTAAACTCTATTTTCAATGAAGTGTTAGAATAATATATGGGAACTCAGTGAAAGCAACGTTGTGGTTGTGGTTCCTAGAAGAAGCAAGACAATCACATGTAGAACCGCTTACATTCCGGCACCGAATGCAACTATGGGGTGGTGTTTTGTAGGCTTGCAAAACTCTAGTTTGGACGAAGTTTGAGAGTCATATATAGGAAAGTTTACAGTCACGTAGAGAAAGCAACTCTCTGGGTGTGGAATGTAGAGTTATTTTGGTTGAAATAGAGTTATTTTGGTTGAAGTGTGAGAGTCATATATGGGAACGCTTACATTCACTCAGAGAAAACAACGTTTGGGTGGTGGTTTGTAGGGCATACTAAACTGTAGTTTGGAAGAAGTACGAGAGTCCTATATAGGAACACTTACATTCACACAGAGAAAGCACTTATGGCGTCAGGTTTTGTAGGCATGCTAAACTGTAGTTTGGAAGAAGTTGGAGAACCTTATACAGGAAAGATTACCGTCACCCAGGGAAAGCAACACTCGGGAGATTTTTTTGTACACATGCTAAACTCTAATTTGGATGAAGTGTGAGAGTCAAACATGGGACCGCTTACATTCCCTCAGAGAAAGAACACTGGGGTGGTTTTTGTAGGCATACTAAATAGTTTGGAAGAAGTACGAGAATGATATTTGGGAACGCTTACATTCACACAGAGAAAGCAACTACGTGGTGGTGTTTTGTAAGCATGCTATAGTTTGGAAGAAGTTCCAAACCTGAACAGTCATTTAGAGAAAGCAACTCTTGGTGGGTGATTTTTAGGTCTGCTAAATTGTATTTTGAAAGAAGTACCAGAGTGATATATACTAATGCTTACATTCATGCAAAGAAAAAACCATGGGGTGATGTTTTGTGGGCATGTTAACCTGTAGTTTGGAAGAAGTTGGAGAGTCTTATTTAGGAAAGCTTACAGTCACCTAGAGAAAGCAACTCTCGGGAGAGCCTTTCTTGGCCTGCTAAACTCTACTTTGCATCAATTGTGAGAGTCAAACATGGGAATGCTTTCATTCATTCAGAGAACGCAACGTTTGGGTGGTGGTTTGTAGGCATTCTAAACTGTATTTTGGAGGAAGTACGAGAGTCATGTATATGAACGCTTACATTCATGCAGAGAAAGCAACTGTGGGGTGGTTTCTAGGCATGCTAAACTCTAGTTTGGATGAAGTTTGACAATCACATATAAGAAAGCTTAGAGTCACTTAAAGCAAATCTCTGGGTGTGGAATGTAGGTGTGCCAAACTCTATTTTGGTTTCAGAGTGAGAGTCATATATGGGAAGGCTTACATTCACTCAGAGAAAGCAACGATGGTGTGGTGGTTTGTAGGCATACTGAACTCTAGTTTGGAAGAAGTAGGAGAATGATATATGGGAACGCTTACATTCATGCAGAGAAAGCAATTATGGGGTGGCTTTTCTGTAGCCATGCAAATCTCTATTTTGCAAGAAGTTAAAGAGTAATATATAGGATAGCGTACCGTCATTTATAGAAACCAACTTTCGGGGGATGATTTGTAGGCCTGCAAAACTCTACTTTGGAAGAAGGGGGAGAGTCATATGGGGGACTGGGTATATTCACTCGGAGAAATCAACGACGGGGTTGTGGTTTGTAGGCATACTAAACTCTAGTTTGGAAGAAGGACGAGAATCATTTATAGGAACGCTTACATTCATGCAGAGAAAGCAACTATGGAGTGATGTTTGTATGCCTACTAAACGATAGATTGGAGGATGTTCGAGAGTCATATCTGGAAAGCTTACAGTCATTTAGAGAAAGCAACTCTCTGGGGGTGGTTCGTAGGCCTGCTAAACTCTATTTTCAATGAAGTGTTCGAATCATATACAGGAACTCTTACATTCACTCAGAGAAAGCAACGTTGGGGTGGCCGTTTTTGAGCATACTAAACTCTACTTTGGAAGAGGTACGAGAGACATACATAGGAACGCTTACATTAACACAGAGAAAGCAAATACGGGGTGCTGTAGTGCAGGCATGCTAAACTATAGATTGGAAGAAGTTCGAAAGCTGACAGTCACTTAGAGAAAGCAACTCTTGGCGGGTGATTTTTACGTCTGCTAAATTGTATTTTGAAAGACGTACAAGAGTTATATACACAAACGCTTACATTTATGCAGAGAAAGAAACTATGGGGTGATGTTTTGTTGGCATGCTAAACTGCAGTTTGAAAGGACTTCCAGAGTGTTATATAGGATAGCTACAGTCACCTAGAGAAAACAACACTCGGGACAGCTTTGCAAGCCTCTAAACACTAATTAGCAGCAATTGTGAGAGTCAAATATGGGAAAGCTTACATTCACGGAGAGAACACAACGTTTGGGTGGTGGTTTGTAGGCATAATAACTGTAGGTCGGAAGAAGTAGGAGAGTCATATATATGAACAGTTACATTCACGCAGAGAAAGAAACTGTTGGTTGGTGTATGTACGCATGTTAATCTATACTTTGGAGGAAGTTTGAGAGTCATATCTGGGGAAAATTACAGTCACATAGCTAAATCAACCATCGGGGACTGGTTTGTAGGTCTGCTAAATTCTATTTTGGAAAAAGTGATTCATATAAGGGAATGCTTATGTTCACTCAGAGAAAGCAACGATGCGGTGGTGTACTGTTGGCATGCTAAACTTTAGTTTGGAAGAAGTTCGAGAGCTTTACATAGGAAAGCTTACATTCACCTAGAGAAAGCAACGCTCAGGATGTGGTTTATAGGCCTGGTGAACTCTAATTTGGATCAAGTGTGAGAGTCATACATACGAGTTCCAAAATACAGTTTAGTATGCCTACAAACCACCAGCCTAACATTGCTTTCTCTGAGTGGATATAGGCCTTCCCTTATATGAATCTCGGACTGCTTTCAAAATGCAATTTGCCGGACCTACAAAACACCGCCCGAGAGTTGCTTTCTCTCACTATAAGCTTTCCTATATATGACTTTGGGACATAGTTTAGCATGCCAACAAAAGGCCACCCCATAGTTTGCGTGAATGTAAGCGTTCCTATGCATCACGCTCGTACTTCTTCCAAAGTATAGTACACCTACCAACCACCTCCCCAACGTTGCTTTTTCTGAGTGAATGTAAGCATTCTTTTATTCTCGTACTTCCTCCAAACTCCAGTTTAGTGTGACTAAAAATCACCACCGCAACCTTGCTTTCTCTGAGTGAATGTTAGCGTTCCCATTTCAGATTCACACTTCATCCAAAATAGAATTTGGCAGAACTACAAACCGGCCCCCAAGGGTTGCTTTCTCTGTGAGACTGTAAGCTTTCCTATTACTCTTAACTTCTTCGCAACTAGAGATTTGCATGCCTACAAAACACCACCCCATAGTTGCCCTCTCTGCGTGAATGTAAGCACTCATATATATGACTCTGCTACTTCTTCCAAAATACAGTTTAGTATGCTTACAAACAACCAACCAAACGTTGCGTTCTCTCAGAGAATGTTAGCGTTCCCAAGTATGACTGTTCCAAATGATGCAAAGTAGAGTTTAGCAGGCTTACAAACTATCTCTCGAAAGTTGCTTCCTCTGGGGGACTGTGAGCTTTCCTATAAAAGACTGTCGAACGTCTTCGAAACTACATTTCAGCACGCCAACAAAACATAACCACATAGTTTCTTTCTCAGCATAAATATAAGCGATTTTATATATGACTCTTGTACTTCTATCAAAATACAATTTAGCAGACCTCAAAATCAACCGCCAAGAGTTGCTTTCTCTAAGTCACTGTCAGCTTTCGAACTTCTTCCAAATTATATTTTATCATGCCTACAAAACACCACCCCATAGTTGCTTTCTCTGCGTCCATATAATCGTTCATATATATGACTCTCGTACTTCTTCCAAACTGGAGTTAGTATACCTACAAACCGGCACCCAAATTTACCTTTCTCTGAGTGAATGAAGCGTATCCATGTATGCCTCTTTCACTTCATCCAAATTAGAGTTTAGCGGCCCACAAACCACCTCCTGTGAGTTGCTTTCTCTAGGTGACTGTAAACTTTCCTATATAAGACTCTCGAACTTCTTCCAAACTACAGTTTAGCATGCCAACAATACAGCGCCCCATCGTTGATTTCTCTGAGTGAACATAAGCGTTCCCATATATGACTCTCACTCTTCTTCCAAAATAGAATTTAGCAGACCTACACAACACCCGATGGTTCCAATTCTCTAGGTGACTTTAATTTTTCCCACATATGACTCTCGAACTTTCTCCAAACTAGATTATGATGATTACATAGACCACCCCACAGTTGCTTTCTCTGCGTGAATGTAACCATTCATATATGACTCTCCTACTTCTTTTGAACTACAGCATTTATTCCTACAAACCATCACGACAACGTTCTTTCTGTGAGTGAATGCAAGCGTTCTCACACTTCATCCAAATTACAGTTTAGCAGACCTACCAACAAACTACAGAGATTTGTTTTTCTCTGTGTCACTGTAATCTTTCCTATGTAAGGCTCTCGAACTTCTTCCAAACCACAGTTTAGCATGCCAACAAAATACGATCACAGAGTTGCTTTCTCTGTGTGAATGTAAGCATTCGTATATATGACTCTCCTACTTCCTCCAAAATACAGTTTAGAATGCTTACAAACCACCACCCAAACGTTGCGTTCTCTGAGTGAATGTAAGCGTTCCCATGTTTGACTCTCACAATTGATGCAATCTAGAATTTAGCATGCTTAGAAACAATCTCCCGAGAGTTGCTTTCTCTGGGTGACTGTAAACTTTCCTATGTAAGACTCGCGAACTTCTTCCAAACTACAGTTTAGCATGCCAACAAAACACCACCCCATAGTTGATTTCTCTTCGTGATCATAAGCGTTCCCATATATGACTCTCATTCTTCTTTCAAAATAGAATTTAGCAGATCTACAAAATGGCCCCCGATGGTTGCTTTCTCTAAGTGACTGTAATTTTCCCCAGATATGACTCTCGAAATTCCTTCAAACTACAGATTAGCATGCATACATACGCCACCCAACAGTTGCTTTCTCTGCGTGAATGTAACCGTTCATATATGACTCTCCTACTTCTTCCGAACTACAGTTATTATGCCTACAAACCACCACCCAAACGTTGTGTTCTCTGAGTGAATGTAAGCGTTCCCATGTTTGACTCTCACAATCGCTGCTTGTTAGAGTTTAGCAGGCTTGCAAAGCTCTCCTGAGTGTTGCTTTCTCTAGGTGACTGTAAGCTATCCTACATAACACTCTCGAACTTCTTCCAAACTGCAGTTTAGCATCCCCACAACACATCACCCCATAGTTTCTTTCTACGCATGAATGTAAGCGTTTGTATATAAGACTCTGACACGTCTTTCAAAATACAATTTAGCAGACTTAAAAAATCACCCGCCAAGAGTTGCTTTCTCTAAGTGACTGTCAGCTTTCGAACTTCTTCCATTCTATAGTTTAGCATGCCTGCACTACAGAACCCCGTATTTGCTTTCTCTGTGTTAATGTAAGCGTTTGTATTTATGTCTCTTGTACCTCTTCCAAAGTAGAGTTTAGTATGCTCACAAACGGCCACCCCAACGTTGCTTTCTCTGAGTGAATGTAAGCGTTCCTGTATATGATTTTAACACTTCATTGAAAATAGAGTTTAGCAGGCCTACGAACCACCCCCTGAGAGTTTCTTTCTCTAAATGACTGTAAGCTTTCCAGATATGACTCTCGAACATCCTCCAAACTATAGTTTAGTAGGCATACACACATCACTCCATAGCTGGTTTGTCTGCGTGAATGTAACCGTTCATATATATGACTTTCCTACTTCTTCCGAACTACAATTAAGGCCACAAACTGCAACCCAAACCTTGCGTTCTGAGTGGATGTAAACCTTCCCATACTTGACTTTAAGAGTTGGTGCAAATTATCAGGCTTAGAAATCATCTCCCAAGAGTTGCTCTCTCTAGGTGACTGTAAGCTTTGCTATATAAGATTCTAAACTTCCTCCAAACTATAGTTTAGTAGGCATACAAACCTCACTCCATAGTTGCTTTCTCTGCATGAATGTAAGCGTTCCTATATATGATTCTCGTACTTTCTCCAAACTAGAGTTTAGTATGCCTACAAAACACAACCCCATCCTCGATTTCTCTGAGTCAATGTACGTGGTCCCCAATATGACTCTCCCACTTCTTCCAAAGTAGAGTTTTGCAGGCCTACCCTTCATCCCGTGAAAGTTGGTTTCTATAAATGAGTGTACGCTTTCCTATATAACTTCTTCCAAACTAGAGATTAGCATGGGTACAAAAAAGCCACCCCATAATTGCTTTCTCTGCATGAATGTAAGCGTTCCCATATATCATTTTCCTACTTCTTCCAAACTAGAGTTTAGTATGCCTACAAACCACCACACCATCGTTGCTTTCTCTGAGTGAATGTAACCCTTTCCATATATGACTCTCAATCTAAACCAAAATAGAGTTTAGCACGCCTACATTCCACACCCAGAGATTTGCTTTCTCTAAGTGACTCTAAGCTTTCTTATATGTGATTCTCAAACTTCGTCCAAACTAGAGTTTAGCACGCCTAGAAAACACCACCCCACAGTTCCTTTCTCTGCATGAATGTAAGCGTTTGAATATATGACTCTGGTACTTCTTTCAAAATACAATTTAGCAGACCTAAAAATCCACCGCCAAGAGTTGCTTTCTCTAAGTGACTGTCTGCTTTCGAACTTCTTCCAAACTATATTTTAGCAGGCCTACAAAACACCACCCCATAGTTGCTTTCTCTGCGTCCATATAAGCGTTCATATATATGACTCTAGTACTTCTTCCAAACTGGAGTTAGTATACCTACAAACCGGCACCCCAATTTACCTTTCTCTGAGTGAATGAAGCGTATCCATGTATGCCTCTTTCACTTCATCCAAATTAGAGTTTAGCGGCTTACAAACCACCTCCTGTGAGTTGCTTTCTCTAGGTGACTGTAAACTTTCCTATATAAGACTCTCGAACTTCTTCCAAACTACAGTTTAGCATGCCAACAATACAGCGCCCCATCGTTGATTTCTCTGAGTCAACATAAGCGTTCCCATATATGACTCTCACTCTTTTACCAAAATAGAATTTAGCAGACATACACACCAGCCCCCGATTGTTCCTTTCTCTAAATGACTCTAATTTTCCCCAGATATGACTCTCGAACTTCCTCCAAACTACAGATTATGATGATTACATACGCCACTCCACAGTTGCTTTCTCTGCGTGAATGTAACCGTTCATATATGACTCTCCTACTTCTTCGAACTACAGTTGTTATTCCTACAAACCACCACGACAAAGTTCTTTCTCTGAGTGAATGCAAGCGTTCTCACACATCATCCAAATTACAGTTTAGTAGACCTACCAACAAACTACAGAGAGTTGTTTTCTCTGTGTCACTGTAATCTTTCCTATGTAAGGCTCTCGAACTTCTTCCAAACCACAGTTTAGCATGCCAACAAAATACGATCACAGAGTTGCTTTCTCTGCGTGAATGTAAGCATTCGTATATATGACTCTCCTACTTCCTCCAAAATACAGTTTAGAATGCTTACAAACCACCACCCAAACGTTGCGTTCTCTGAGTGAATGTAAGCGTTCCCATGTTTGACTCTCACAATTGATGCAAATTAGAGTTTAGCACGCTTAGAAACAATCTGCCGAGAGTTACTTTCTCTAGGTGACTGTAAGCTTTCTTATATAAGACTCGCGAACTTCTTCCAAACTACACTTTAGCATCCCAACGAAACACTGCCCTATCGTTGATTTCTCTGAGTGAACATAAGCGTTCCCACATATGAATTTCACTCTTCTTCCAAAATAGAATTTAGCAGATCTACAAAACGGCCCCCGATTGTTGCTTTCTCTAAGTGACTGCAATTTTCCCCAGATATGACTCTCGAACTTCCTCCAAAGTATAGATTAACATGCGTACATACACCACCCAACAGTTTCTTTCTCTGCGTGAATGTAACCGTTCATACATATGACTCTCCTACTTCTTAGGGTAAAGGTTAAGCGTTAGGGTTAGGGATTAGTGATTAGGGTTTTTGGTTAGTGTTAGGGTTAGCGGTTAGGAGTTAGTGGTTTATGAAGGGGTATGGTTAGAATTAGGATTGGGGTTAGAGTTAGGGTGAGGTATAGGGGTTAGGTTTAGGGTAAAAGGATAGGATTAGGGTTACGGGTTGGGCTTAGGTTTAGGGTTAAAGTTTACTGCTAGGGTAAGGGATAGGGTTCAGGGTTAGCTTTAGGGGTTCTGGATAGGGTTAGGTGTTAGGTTAGTGTCAGGGTTAGGTCTAGTCGTGAGGGTAAGGTTTAGGGTTAGCTTTAAGAGCTAGGGTTAGGTTTAATGGTTAGGATTAGGATTAGGGTTAAGGGTTAGGGTAAGGCTTAGGGGTTAGGGTGAAGGGTTAGGGTCAAGGGTTAGGGTTTTTGTTAGGCATAGCGTTGGGGTTAGAAGTAAGGATTACTGTCAGTGTTAGGGTTGTAGGTAGGGTTACGGTTAGGGTTAGCGGTTTAGAATTAGGGTTAGGGATTAGGTGTCACAGTGATGACTAGGAGATAGGGTTAGAATTATGGGATAGGGGTTGTTCTCAGGAAATGGGTTATGCATTAACGTTAGGATAAGAGGTTAAAGTTAGGCGCACGGTGAGGTTTACGTGTTAAGGGGAGAAATAGGAACAGGGTTGGGTTGTTATGTTCAGGGTTAGGGTGATCTGTTAAAGGTATTGTTTATGCTTAGCGCACGGGCTCTGTCTGCATTAGGCGGGCGGGGGTAGTTTAGCGGGCTGGGATTGTACCCGGGAACCCACTCTATCATACTCTGGGTATGGGCCCGTGGGTTTCATGCAGGACACAGTGGTAGAGCCTCCTTTCACGCATGGCATGGGAGGATTGCAGGCTTTCTAAACTCTAAGAAAGCAAGAAGTCTGAGAATTAGATTTAGGGTTAGGATTATGGTTAGGGTTAAGGATGAAGTTTAGTGTTGGGGAGGGCTTAGGGTTAGGGATTAGGGTTAGGGTTAAAGGTTAGTCTTAGGTTTAACGGTTACACTTTGGTTTAGGTTTGAGGTTTACGGTTAGGGTTAAGATGAGGGGTTAGGGTTTGGTACAGGGTTAGGGTTAAGTGTTAGGTTTAGGGTTGAAGATTAGGATTAGGGTTAGGATTAAAGGTTAGCGT
>NW_027182884.1:665000-667500 GCF_041146395.1 Eulemur rufifrons
TTAGATCTAGGCATTAGGGTAAGGGCTAGCGTTAGGGTTCAGAGATAGGTTTAGGTTTAATGCTTAGGATTAGGGTTAGGGTTTGGGGTTAAAATAAGTGTTAGGGGTTAGGTTTAAGGATCAAAGGTTAGGGTTATTTTTAGCTGTAGTGTTAGGGTTAGGGATAAGGGATACCATTAGCATTAAGGGTCTTCCTTACTGTAGGGTTAAGGGTTAGGCTTAGAGTTAAAGGTTAAGGTTAGGGTCAGTATTAAGATTTAGGGTGAGGGTTAACGGTTAGGGTAAAGGTTAAGCGTAAGGGTTAGGCCTTAGTGATTAGGGTTTTTGGTTAGTGTTAGGGTTAGCGGTTAGGAGTTAGTGTTTTATGAAGGGGTATGGTTAGAATTAGGATTGGGGTTAGAGTTAGGGTGAGGTATAGGGGTTAGGTTTAGGGGTTAGTTTTAGGGTAAAAGGATAGGATTAGGGTTTCGGGTTGGGCTTAGGTTTAGGGTTAAAGTTACTGCTAGGGTTAGCGATAGGGTTCAGGGTTAGCATTAGGGGTTCTGGTTAGGGTTAGGTGTTAGGTTAGTGTCAGGGTTAGGTCTAGTCGTGAGGGTAAGGTTTAGGGTTATCTTTAAGAGCTAGGGTTAGGTTTAATGATTAGGATTAGGATTAGGGTTAAGGGTTAGGGTAAGGCTTAGGGGTTAGGGTGAAGGGTTAGGGTCAAGGGTTAGGGTTTTTGTTAGGCATAGCGTTGGGGTTAGAAGTAAGGTTTACTGTCAGTGTTAGGGTTGTAGGTAGGGTTACGGTTAGGGTTAGCGGTTTAGAATTAGGGTTAGGGATTAGGTGTCACAGTGATGACTAGGAGATAGTGTTAGAATTATGGGATAGGGGTTGTTCTCAGGAAATGGGTTATGCATTAACGTTAGGATAAGAGGTTAAAGTTAGGCACACGGTGAGGTTTACGTGTTAAGGGGAGAAATAGGAACAGGGTTGGGTGTTATGTTCAGGGTTAGGGTTATCTGTTAAAGGTATTGTTTATGCTTAGCGCACGGGCCCTGTCTGCATTGGGCGGGCGGGGGGAGTTTAGGGGGCTGGGATTGTACCTGGGAACCCACTCTATCATACTCTGGGTATGGGCCCGTGGGTTTCATGCAGGACGCAGAGTTAGAGCCTCCTTTCACGCATGGCATGGGAGGATTGCAGGCTTTCTAAACTCTAAGAAAGCAAGAAGTCTGAGAATTAGATTTAGGGTTAGGATTATGGTTAGGGTTAAGGATGAAGTTTAGCGTTAGGGTGAGGGCTTAGGGTTAGGGATTAGGGTTAGGGTTAAAGGTTACCCTTAGGTTTAACGGTTACACTTTGGTTTAGGGTTGAGGTTTACGGTTAGGGTTAAGATGAGGGGTTAGGGTTTGGTACAGGGTTAGGGTTAAGTGTTAGGTTTAGGGTTGAAGATTAGTATTAGGGTTAGGATTAAAGGTTAGCGTGAGAATTAACGCTTAGGGTTAAGGTTAAGAGTTAGGGTTTAGGGTTAGGGTTAGGGTTAGTTTTAGAGTTAGAGTTATGTGCTATGGTTTGTGTTAGAGGTTAGGGTTAGGTTTACTGGTCACGGCTAGGGTTAGGTTTAGGGGGTAGCATTAGGGTTAGGCTTATGGTTAGGGTTAAGGGATAGGATTAGGGATAAGTGTTGGGCTTAGGGTTAGGGTTTAGTCTTAGGGTTAGCATTAAGGATTAGGGTTAGGGTCAGGTTTAAATGCTTGGGTGCGGGTAATGGTTAGGGTCAGGGTTAAGGTTCACGGATAGGGTTAGTGTTAATGGTTACGGGTATGTTTACGGTTTAGGGTTAGAGTTAGGGTTAGGGTTAGGGGTAGGGTTAGGGGTTAGGGGTAGGGTTAGGGATTAGGGTTAGGGTTAGGGGTAGGGGTAGGGGTAGGGTTAGGGGTTAGGCTTAGGGTTAGGGTTAGGGGTTAGTGTTAGGGATGGGGGTTAGGGTTGGGTTAGGGTTAGGGTTAGGGTAGGGGTAGGGGTAGGGGTAGGGTTAGGGGTTAGGGTTAGGATTAGGGGTTAGGCTCAGGGTCAGGGTCAGGGTTAGGGTTTTGGGTTAGGTTTAGGGTTAGGGTTGGGGTTGGGGTCGGGGTTAGGGTTAGGGTTAGGGTTAGGGGTTAGGGTTAGGTGTTAGTGTTAGGGGTTAGGGGTTAGGGTTAGGGGTTAGGGTTAGGATTAGGGGTTAGGTTTAGGGGTTAGGTTTAGGGTTAGGTTTAGGGGTAGGGTTAGGTGTTAGGGGTAGGGTTAGGGATTAGGGTTAGGGTTAGGGGTAGGGGTAGGGGTAGGGTTAGGGGTTGGGGTTAGGGTTATGGGTAGGGGTAGGGGTTAGGGGTTAGGGTTTGGGTTAGGGGTTATGGTTAGGGTTAGGGTTAGGTGTTAGTGTTAGGGGTTAGGGTTAGGGGTTAGGGTTATGGTTAGGTTTAAGTTTCGGTTAGGGTTGGGGTTGGGGTTGGGGTTAGGGTTAGGGTTAGGGGTT
>NW_027182884.1:715000-720000 GCF_041146395.1 Eulemur rufifrons
ATTAGGGATAAGTGTTGGGCTTAGGGTTAGGGTTTAGTGTTAATGTTAGCATTAAGGATTAGGGTTACGGTCAGGGTTAAATGCTTGGGTGCGGGTAATGGTTAGGGTCAGGGTTAAGGTTTACGGATAGGGTTAGTGTTAAGGGTTACGGGTAGGTTTAGGGTTCAGGGTTAGTGTTAGCATTAGGGCTTAAGGATAGGATTAGGCAGTAGGTTAGATTTAAGGTTAGATCTAGGCGTTAGGGTAAGGGCTAGCGTTAGGGTTAAGAGATAGGGTTAGGTTTAATGCTTAGGATTAGGGTTAGGGTTTGGGGTTAAAGTAAGTGTTAGGGGTCAGGTTTAAGGATCCAAGGTTAGGGTTATTTTTAGCTGTAGTGTTAGGGTTAGGGATAAGGGATCCCATTAGCATTCAGGGTCTTCCTTACTGTAGGGTTAAGGGTTAGGCTTAGAGTTAAAGGTTAAGGTTAGGGTCAGGGTTAAGATTTAGGGTGAGGGTTAACGGTTAGGGTAAAGGTTAAGCGTTAGGGTTAGGGATTAGTGATTAGGGTTTTTGGTTAGTGTTAGGGTTAGCGGTTAGGAGTTAGTGTTTTATGAAGGGGTATGGTTAGAATTAGGATTGAGGTTACAATTAGGGTGAGGTATAGGGGTTAGGTTTAGGGGTTAGTTTTAGGGTAAAGGGATAGGATTAGGGTTACGGGTTGGGCTTAGATTTAGGGTTAAAGTTTACTGCTAGGGTTAGGGATAGGGTTCAGGGTTACCTTTAGGGGTTCTGGTTAGGGTTAGGTGTTAGGTTAGTGTCAGGGTTAGGTCTAGTCTTGAGGGTAAGGTTTAGGGTTAGCTTTAAGAGCTAGGGTTAGGTTTAATGGTTAGGATTAGGATTAGGGTTAAGGGTTAGGGTAAGGCTTAGGGGTTAGGGTGAAGGTTTAGGGTTTTTGTTAGGCATAGCGTTGGGGTTAGAAGTAAGGGTTACTGTCAGTGTTAGGGTTGTAGGTAGGGTTACGGTTAGGGTTAGCGGTTTAGAATTAGGGTTAGGAATTAGGTGTCACAGTGATGACTAGGAGATAGGGTTAGAATTATGGGATAGGGGTTGTTCTCAGGAAATGGGTTATGCATTAACGTTAGGATAAGAGGGTAAAGTTAGGCGCACGGTGACGTTTACGTGTTAAGGGGAGAAATAGGAACAGGGTTGGGTGTTATGTTCAGGGTAAGGGTTATCTGGTAAAGGTATTGTTTATGCTTAGCGCACGGGCCCTGTCTGCATTAGGCGGGCGGGGAGAGTTTAGGGGGCTGGGATTGTACCCGGGAAGCCACTCTATCATACTCTGGGTATGGGCCCGTGGGTTTCATGCAGGACACAGTGGTAGAGCCTCCTTTCACGCATGGCATGGGAGGATGGCAGGCTTTCTAAACTCTAAGGAAGCAAGAAAGTCTGAGAATTAGATTTAGGGTTAGGATTCTGGTTAGGGTTAAGGATGAAGTTTAGTGTTAGGGTGAGGGCTTAGGGTTAGGGATTAGGGTTAGGGTTAAAGGTTACTCTTAGGTTTAACGGTTACACTTTGGTTTAGGGTTTAGGTTTAAGGTTAGGGTTAAGATGAGGGGTTAGGTTTTGGTACAGGGTTAGGGTTAAGTGCTAGGTTTAGGGTTCAAGATTAGGATTAGGGTTAGGATTAAAGGTTAGCGTGAGAGTTAACGCTTAGTGTTAAGGTTAAGAGTTAGGGTTTAGGGTTAGGTTTAGGGTTAGGGTTAGTTTTAGGGTTAGAGTTATGTGCTATGGTTTGTGTTAGAGGTTAGGGTTAGGTTTACTGGTCACGGTTAGGGTTACGTTTAGGGGGTAGCATTAGGGTTATGGTTAGGGTTAGGGTTAGGGGATAGGATTAGGGATCAGTGTTGGGCTTAGGGTTAGGGTTTAGTGTTAGGGTTAGCATTAAGGAGTAGGGTTAGGGTCAGGGTTAAATGCTTGGGTGTGGGTAATGGTTAGGGTCAGGGTGAAGGTTCACGGATAGGGTTAGTGTTAAGGGTTACAGGTAGGTTTAGGGTTCAGGGTTAGAGTTAGCATTAGGGCTTAAGGTTAAGATTAGGCGGTAGGTTAGATTTAGGGTTAGATCTAGGCGTTAGGGTAAGGGCTAGCGTTAGGGTTAAGAGATAGGGTTAGGTTTAATGCTTAGGATTAGGGTTAGGGTTTGGGGTTAAAGTAAGTATTAGGGGTTAGGTTTAAAGATCCAAGGTTAGGGTTATTTTTAGCTGTAGTGTTAGGGTTAGGGATAAGGGATCCCATTAGCATTAAGGGTCTTCCTTACTGTAGGGTTAAGGGTTAGGCTTAGAGTTAAAGGTTAAGGTTAGGGTCATTGTTAAGATTTAGGGTGAGGGTTAACGGTTAGGGTAAAGGTTAAGCGTTAGGGTTAGGGATTAGTGATTAGGGTTTTTGGTTAGTGTTAGGGTTAGCGGTTAGGAGTTAGTGTTTTATGAAGGGGTATGGTTAGAATTAGGATTGGGGTTAGAGTTAGGGTGAGGTATAGGGGTTAGGTTTAGGGGTTAGTTTTAGGGTAAAAGGATAGGATTAGGGTTACGGGTTGGGCTTAGGTTTAGGGTTAAAGTTTACTGCTAGGGTTAGGGATAGGGTTCAGGGTTAGCTTTAGGGGTTCTGGTTAGGGTTAGGTGTTAGGTTAGTGTCAGGGTTAGGTCTAGTCGTGAGGGTAAGGTTTAGGGTTAGCTTTAAGAGCTAGGGTTAGGTTTAATGGTTAGGATTAGGATTAGGGTTAAGGGTTAGGGTAAGGCTTAGGGGTTAGGGTGAAGGGTTAGGGTCAAGGGTTAGGGTTTTTGTTAGGCATAGCGTTGGGGTTAGAAGTAAGGGTTACTGTCAGTGTTAGGGTTGTAGGTAGGGTTACGGTTAGGGTTAGCGGTTTAGAATTAGGGTTAGGGATTAGGTGTCACAGTGATGACTAGGACATAGGGTTAGAATTATGGGATAGGGGTTGTTCTCAGGAAATGGGTTACGCATTAACGTTAGGATAAGAGGATAAAGTTAGCCACACGGTGAGGTTTACGTGTTAAAGGGAGAAATAGGAACAGGGTTGGGTGTTATGTTCAGGGTTAGGGTTATCTGTTAAAGGTATTGTTTATGCTTAACGCACGGGCCCTGTCTGCATTAGGCGGGCGGGGGGAGTTTAGGGGACTGGGATTGTACCCGGGAACCCACTCTATCATAGTCTGGGTATGGGCCCGTGGGTTTCATGCAGGACACGGTGGTAGAGCCTCCTTTCACGCATGGCATGGGAGGATTGCAGGCTTTCTAAACTCTAAGGAAGCAAGAAAGTCTGACAATTAGGTTTAGGGTTAGGATTCTGGTTAGGGTTAAGGATGAAGTTTAGTGTTAGGGTGAGGGCTTAGGGTTAGGGAATAGGGTTAGGGTTAAAGGTTACTCTTAGGTTTAACGGTTACACTTTGGTTTAGGGTTGAGGTTTACGGTAGGGTTAAGATGAGGGGTTAGGGTTTGGTACAGGGTTAGGGTTAAGTGTTAGGTTTAGGGCTGAAGATTAGGATTAGGGTTAGGATTAAAGGTTAGCGTGAGAGTTAACGCTTAGGGTTAAGGTTAAGGGTTAGGGTTTAGGGTTAGGGTTAGGGTTAGGGTTAGTATTAGGGTTAGAGTTATGTGCTATGGTTTGTGTTAGAGGTTAGGGTTAGGTTTACTGGTCACGGTTAGGGTTACGTTTAGGGGGTAGCATTAGGGTTAGGGATAGGTTTAAGGGATAGGATAAGGGATAAGTGTTGGGTTAGGGTTAGGGTTTAGTGTTAGGGTTAGCATTAAGGATTAGGGTTAGGGTGAGGGTTAAATGCTTGGGTGCGGGTAATGGTTAGGGTCAGGGTTAAGGTTCATGGATAGGGTTAGTGTTAAGAATTACGGGTAGGTATAGGGTTCAGGGTTAGTGTTAGCATTAGTGCTTAAGGTTAAGATTAGGCGGTAGGTTAGATTTAAGGTTAGATCTAGGCGTTAGGGTAAGGGCTAGCGTTAGGGTTAATAGATAGGGTTAGGTTTAATGCTTAGGATTAGGGTTAGGTTTGGGGTTAAAGTAAGTGTTAGGGGTTAGGTTTAAGGATCGAAGGTTAGTGTTATTTTTAGCTGTAGTGTTAGGGTTAGGGATAAGGGATCCCATTAGCATTAAGGGTCTTCCTTCCTGTAGCATTAAGAGTTAGGCTTAGAGTTAAAGGTTAAGTTTAGGGTCAGTGTTAAGATTTAGGGTGAGGGTTAACGGTTAGGGTAAAGGTTAAGCGTTAGGGTTAGGGATTATTGATTAGGGTTTTTGGTTAGTGTTGGGGTTAGCGGTTAGGAATTAGTGTTTTATGAAGGGGTATGGTTAGAATTAGGATTGGGGTTAGAGTTAGGGTGAGGTATAGGGGTTAGGTTTAGGGGTTAGTTTTAGGGTAAAAGGATAGGATTAGGGTTACGGGTTGGGCTTAGCTTTAGGGTTAAAGTTTACTGCTGGGGTTAGGGATAGGGTTCAGGGTTAGCTTTAGGGGTTCTGGTTAGGGTTAGGTGTTAGGTTAGTGTCAGGGTTAGGTCTAGTCATGAGGGTAAGGTTTAGGGTTAGCTTTAAGAGCTAGGGTTAGGTTTAATGGTTAGGATTAGGATTAGGGTTAAGGGTTAGGGTAAGGCTTAGGGGTTAGGGTGAAGGGTTAGGGTTCTTGTTAGGCATAGCGTTGGTGTTAGAAGTAAGGGTTACTGTCAGTGTTAGGGTTGTAGGTAGGGTTACGGTTAGGGTTAGCGGTTTAGAATTAGGGTTAGGGATTAGGTGTCACAGTGATGACTAGGAGATAGGGTTAGAATTATGGGATAGGGGTTGTTCTCAGGAAATGGGTTATGCATTAACGTTAGGATAAGAGGTTAAAGTTAGGCGCACGGTGAGGTTTACGTGTTAAGGGGAGAAATAGGAACAGGGTTGGGTGTTATGTTCAGGGTTAGGGTTATCTGTTAAAGGTATTGTTTTTGCTTAGCGCACGGGCCCT